>NC_091954.1:107544557-107682057 GCF_031021105.1 Erythrolamprus reginae
ATGTAGTGAAATTGCACTGGGTAATATAGTTTTACATGTGACCACATTTGTGTATTCCTATTGGCTCTGACTCAGGATGAGGGGTAATTGGAGAGAACATTCCAGCAGGTCTTTTGTCTTCACTCACTAAGCCAGCCAACATGTAGATGCTACACCTAGAGCCGGGGTCAATTCAACCTCTTTTTACCTGCACAATGGGAAAGATTATACTGTAGAAGAATTGCATCATAACTGTGAGTTATTGTAAGAATGCCTGTAATAAAATGATCTGTGATATCTCCTTGTGCTGAGTTATCTGACTGGGAAAAGTTGATTTGTACCAGAACGGCTCCCATGTCTCCCTCCCTTTTTCACAGAAAACATGATTTAAATTCAGGGTGAGTTGGGTGATGCTTCAGTGTCCCAAATCTGGCTTGTAAATCAGTTAATCCTAGATTAGAGTTACCTTTCATCAGCTGTCTTTGACATCCTCCTGGGCAACGCTGGGGAGCCTTTCTTACTTCTGAAGAGGAACCTGTACTTGGGGTTCTGCTTGATCCAGTCTCTTAAGGCTTCACAGGCCTCCTGCTGGTGGCTAGTGTTTGTGAAGCTCACGGCTAAGGCCATGAGGGCTTTCAAGTTGTTTGGCTGAAGCTCTAAGCACCTGAGCAGAGGGGGGGAAAAGGAAACTTGGATAAACTGATGGTTATCAGTAGGCTGAAGGCATGGACTTACTATTTATTATTATTTATTTATTAATTAGATTTATAGGCCGCCCTTCTCCTCACGGACTCGGGACGGCTTACAGAAATGAAATACAATATAATAATAACTTAGTTAATTATGAGCAGTTAAAAGAGTTAAGAACAATAAAAAACCCCAATATAAAACAGTCAATCAACTCTCATTCACACTACTGGGTTGAGCAGGAACTATCACTCCACACTTTTCAAAAGGCAAGGAGAGTGGGGGCAGTATGAATCTCCAGGGGGAGTTGGTTCCAGAGGACTAGGGCCGCAACAGAGAAGGCCCTTCCCCATGGATCCGCTAGCATTGTTTGGCCTATGGGGACCCAGAGAAAGCCGACTCTGTGCACCTAATCGGTCATTGGGATATAAGAGGCAGAAGACGGACCCATAAATAATCTGGTCCAATGCCATATATAGCTTTATAGAAACATAGAAGACTGATGGCAGAAAAAGACCTCATGGTCCATCTAGTCTGCCCTTATATTATTTCCTGTATTTTATCTTACAATGGATATATGTTTATCCCAGGCATGTTTAAATTCAGTTACTGTGGATTTACCAACCACGTCTGCTGGAAGTTTGTTCCAAGGTTCTACTACTCTTTCAGTAAAATAATATTTTCTCATGTTGCTTTTGATCTTTCCCCCAACTATAGGTGATAGCCAACATCTTGAATTGCGTTCAGAGACTGATCGGCAACCAGTGCAGGTCGCGGAGTGCTGGAGTACTATCACCAAGGCTTCCTGCTCCATAGGAACCCACACAGGGGTGGGCTTCAAAAATGTTAGCAAGGGGTTCTCTGCCGGGTGGCTGTGACCATGATGAGCATGGCCAAATCAGCCTCCTGCCCCATGCCATGGTGGAGGGGGGGCTTTTTTGCCCTCCCTGGGCTCTGAGGGCTTTTTTTGAGCCTCTGGGAGGGTGAAAATGGCCTCCTCAGGCTCCAGAGGCCCTCTGGAGGCCCTCTTCCCAAACCTCTGGTAGACCCATTTTTCACCCTCCCTGAGCCTCCGCATGCACACTGCACTTACCTGCATCCAAAATGGGCCGCATGAGGACTCCTGAGAGGGAAAGGGCATTATGGCAGGAGCCGGCCAGGAGTGGGAGTTGAGGGTTCTTCAAACTGCACAAAATTTACCCTAGAGGTTCTCCCGAATCCCTGCAAACCCCCAGCAGCCATAACTGATTTACCAGCTGAACCTGGATGGACATTCCCATGGCCATAGATTGTATCTACTGGTCAAATTGTGAGTCAAAACACCGAAGTTAGGGTTCTGCTTTTTCAGGAAGTTGGTTTATTATGTGCCATTGTGACAATGTCAATTCCTAACAGTCATAGAAATGAACCTTCTCTTGGGTGATCTTAAACCTGGCCTTTCAGGCCTTCCACTCATCACTGATCCAACACTCTGGACATATCCAACTTATGTTCTATTCCTTTTTCCTTCCACCTGTTCCAGCACTGTGGATTTCACAAGTGATCATGCCATCTTTTAAAGTGAGTGCTGGCATACCTCATTTCAGGTATTTATTTATTTATTTATTTATTCATTCATTCATTCATTCATTTATATATTGTTAGAGTTGAAAGGGACCATGAAGGCCATCGAGTTCAACCCCCTGCCCAAGCAGGATGAACCCTACAGTACACCAGTCAAGTGGCAGTTCAATCTTCTCTTTAAAATGTCCAGAGTGTTGGAGTTCACAACGTCCACTGGTAGGTTGTTCCATTGGTTGATCACTCTGACCGTCAGGAAGTTCCTCCTTATCTCCATGTTGAATCTCTCCTTGGTCAGCTTCCAGCCATTGTTCCGCATCCGACCCTCTGGTGCCCTGGAGAATAAAGTGATTCTCTCCTCTCTGTGACATCCCCTTGTATACTTGTAGACTGCTATCATGTCCGCTCTGGCCCTCCTTTTCTCTAGGCTATCCGTGCCCAGTTCCCTCAGTATATTGCACCTCTATTCTGCTATGACAAAATGATGACTTTTCTCCCCACAAAAAAATACAGAAGGACCTGCACCATATCTTTAGAAGATGAAGGGAATGTCTTTAGCGTCCTGATAACTGAACAAGTAAAAAACCTCTCCTAGCAGTTTGTTATAGTTGTTAAGGTGTGAGTGGAGCAGTTGTCGGCATCTCACAAAGGAGCAGTTTGACTGATGTCCATATCATCAATTGAAGTCATTCTTCAAGTCAAGTCATTCCACTAGTTAATTGTTCTAACTGCCAGGAAATTCCTCCTTAGTTTTTGTCCTGCCTTCATGTACTTTGGAGAATAACTTGACCCATTCTTCTTTGTGGCAGCCCCTTAGATATTGGGACACATCTATCATGCCACCCCTAATCCTTCTTTTCATTAAATTGGATGTACCCAATTTATTTATTTTATTTTATTTTCTTTATTTATTTATTTTGTACAATACATAATACACATTGAAGAGGAAGATATGTAATAATATAAGTAAAGAAAAGAATAGAAGAAAAGATATAAAAGTATAGGTGAACATATTTGAAAGGAAGAAAAGATAAATGAGATAAGGAGAGACAATTGGACAGGGGACGGAAGGTACACTGGTGCACTTATGCACGCCCCTTACTGACCTCTAAGGAACCTGGAGAGGTCAATCGTGGATAGTCTAAGGGAAAAATGTTTGTGGTTAGGGGTTGACACTACTGAGTCAGGTAATGAGTTTCACACTTCGACAACTCGGTTGCTGAAGTCATGTTTTTTACAGTCAAGTTTGGAGCGATTAATATTAAGTTTGAATCTGTTTCGTGCTCTTGTGTTGTTGCAGTTGAAGCTGAAATAGTCATTGACAGGTAGAACGTTGAAGCATATGATCTTGTGGGCAATACTTAAATCGTGTTTTAGGTGCCGTAGTTCTAAGCTTTCTAGACCCAGGATTGTTAGTCTATTTTCGTAGGGTATTCTGTTTCGAGTGGAGGAGTGAAGGGCTCTTCTGGTGACATTTGGACATTTTCAAGGGTGTTGATGTCCGAGATGTGGTATGGGTTCCAGACAGATGAACTGTATTCAAGGATGGGTCTGGCAAAAGTTTTGTAGGCTCTGGTGAGTAGCGTGAGATTGCCAGAGCAGAAGCTGCGTGGAATCAGGTTGACAATTCCAGTGACTGGTCTTGATATATTTTAGCCTCCAGTCCCCTAAAGATATGTCCAATATTTATGGAAACTCCCTTTCCCCCCTCTGAAAGCAATAAGGCAACCATTTGGATACACACTGGGTACATAAAACCAACATTCATTAGTGTTACTTACCGTTGGAGGGCAACTATGGCTCCCTGTTCATTTTCATTTTCTGCTTGGGTTATTCCAAGAAACTGCCAGGCCTGCAAAATGGGAAGTTTGAGGATTATACCATGATAGGTATGGGAAATTATTTTGTTCTGAATGCCATGTAGGTCTTTATTTTAAAATGCAAAGGCTGCAAAATGTCTGCAAGATTGATGCCAGGCTCAAAAATCAAGAAAGACACACAGGGGTTCTAAGCATTTTCCTTTATTGTTCCTGACCTACAGGCAGACATCTTGCTAAACTAAAGCAGACCATTTGCACCATTAAATATATATTTATATCCTCCCTAAGAGCTTTCCTACACTGGGAGCTCTTAGGGAGGAGCTTCCTTCACTCCCTTTCTCCCACACCAACCATCTAAACTCCTCTGACATGCAGCCCCTCCTTCCTGGGAATCCAGACTACATTCCACCACATTATGCCCTCCATTCTAAACCCCGAATGTTGACTTCAGAACCAATCACGAAGATAACAATTTCAACTGGATGCAAGGATATGGTATGGGAAAGCACAAGGCTATGAAATATATTTTTCTCCAAAGTGAAGAAGCTGAAAAGTGAGGAATAGTTGAATATTCTGATATAAATATCTCCCTTTCAAGGTCGTTCCCACGGAACATGTGTATGGGTAGGATAGGGAAAAGAAAGAACAAGAAAAGTTGTTTCGATCACGGAATTAAATAATACTCTAATCAATAATAATACTCTAATTAAATAATACTCTAATAATACTTAAATAATACCCTAATAATACTTATATAATACTCTAATCAAGGAATTAAGTAATACTTTAATCAAGGCATTATTAAAAGAGAAAACCACATCTCCACCAAAACTGGAGGGGCAAGCTAATCTATATCAATAGGGAGCAAACCCCACACTCAATCACACTGATGATGTTACTTAGTTGGGTAATTAAAGGTCTGCAAGCAAACGACCAAGCTGTTTCTTCACAACTTTGCGAAGGGAATTTTAACTAGTTCCAGATATTCAACAGGGTAGATACCTCAGCATCCTGTGGGTCTTGGAGAATAGCTGCCTCCAAGTATAGGATGGTGAGGGGCAAATCTCCTTCTCTCAGTTTTTTGAGTCCCTCTTCAAAAGCACCAGGCCAATCTTTGAAAGGATTTTCAGTGTGAAAGTAATAACCCTGAAAAAGAAAAGGTGTTGGCAATTAGATAGGGACTCTTACCTTGAAAACTATCTACACAATCTTATGGTGATCCATTGACTAGAAAGTCTCAATGAGTCTGGGAGAAAAATATCTTAAAATCAAATTGTTTATTGCTTTTTGTTCCGAGTCTATGGAGAGGGGCGGCATACAAATCTAATAAATAATAATAATAATAATAATAATAATAATAATAATAATAATAATAATAATAATTTTCATTTATCCATGAAGGTGTTTTGAACAGCCTAGACCAGTGATCGTGAATCTTTTTTCCCTCGGGTGCCAAAAGAGCCATCACTGAGTTAGAGGTTCAGTTCCATGGAATGAAGGATGGGAGCTCAACCCTGCTCCATGATAGCACTCGGGTCTCGAACGTGGGTTTGCTAACTTCCATCCCAGCACCCTAATCATGTAACCCACAATAATAACAATAACAATAATAATAATAATAATAATAATAATAATAATGATGACTGGCGATGAAATACGAAATCCAGCATAGTGATCTCGTTTGCTATGTTGTATTGACATAATAATAATAATAATAATAATAATAATAATAATAATAATAATAATAATAATCTCAGATTATCTCAGGGACCGCCTTCTGCCGCACGAATCCCAGCGACCAGTTAGGTCCCACAGAGTGGGCCTTCTCCGGGTCCCGTCAACTAAACAATGTTGGTTGGTGGGGCCCAGGGGAAGAGCCTTCTCTGTGGCGGCCCCGACCCTCTGGAACCAACTCCACCCAGAGATTAGAATAGCCCCCACCCTCCTTGCCTTTCGTAAGCTCCTCAAAACCCACCTCTGCCATCAGGCATGGGGGAATTAAGATAATCTTTTCCCCTAGGCTTCTACAATTTATGCATGGTATGTTTGTATGTATGATTGGTTTTATAACAAGGGTTTTTAGCTGTTGTAGTATTGGATTTTTACATTCTGTTTTTTGTCACTGTTGTTAGCCGCCTCGAGTCCACGGACAGGGGCGGCATACAAATCCAATAAATAAATAAATAAATAAATAATAATAATTATTATTTATTAGATTTGTATGCCGCCCTCTACTCGGAGCGGCTCACAACAAAATAACACAGTATAACAAATCTAATATTAAAAAAACATTTAAAAACCCAACATTAAAACCATGCAGCACAATCATTCCATGCATAAACTATATATGCCTGGGGGTATCTTAATTCCCCCGTGCCTGGCGACATAGTTGGGTCTTTAGCAATTTACGAAAGGCAAGGAGGGTGGGGGTGGTTCTAATCTCTGGGGGGAGTTGATTGCAAAGGGCCAGGCCCGCCACAGAGAAGGCTCTGCCCCTGGGGCCTGCCAACTGACATTGTTTAGTTTACGGGACCTGGAGAAGGCCAACTCGGTGGGACCTAATTGGTCGCTGGGATTCATGCAGCAGAAGACTGTTCCGGAGGTATTCTGGTCCCATGCCATGTAGGGCTTTATAGGTAATTACCAACACCATGATCCAGAAACAGGGGTGAATTGAAATAGATCCATGGTAGGAGGTAATCTCATGGGAGAAAGTGTTCCACAACATAGGTGCCTTTGGACTGGTTCATCCGAACCTTTAATGACCTACTAGTGATGTCCCAATGATGTTACTGACCCAATTTGGCCAGTGGGCACTGCCATCTTTAATTTTTTTAAATTTTTATTTATTTCTTCTTCTTCTGTGCATGCGCAGAAGCTCAGTTTCTGGCACTGTGCATGGAGTCG
The DNA here is from genome assembly GCF_031021105.1 of Erythrolamprus reginae. Lineage (NCBI taxonomy): Eukaryota > Metazoa > Chordata > Lepidosauria > Squamata > Dipsadidae > Erythrolamprus > Erythrolamprus reginae. The sequence goes on from NC_091954.1 coordinate 107,551,511, forward strand.
CCATCTTGTTTTCAGCTTTTTTGGGGAGGAGATTTTTAAATTTTTAAATTTTTTTCCCTTTTGAGCAGGCATAGAAACCGAGTTTCCACCACTGTGCCCGTAGTCGCCATCTTGTTTTCAGCTTTTTGGTTTTTAAAAAATCTTTCGGCATTGCGCATGCACGCATATGCACTGCGCATGCATGGCACGGGAGGAAGCAAACCAGTAGTTAGGTCCCGGTAAGTTAGAACCCACCCCAGTGTCACCCATTTTTGGGGTCTCAAGAGGTGACCATTTTTAATTCAGAGCATGCCAACTGCCTAAGATCATAGAGATTACTGGGATAGATGGTCCTTTAGATAATGTGATGATATGCAAATTTGCCTTTAACTGATATGGGACTACCATAAAGATGTGCTTCTCTGTTCTTCCATAATCCCAGGTTACCTTCTCATTAATGGAGACGGTCACTTGTCCTGGTGTTTCTTGGCTGTCTGAAATCCACTTTCTGCGAGCCATTTCTTCCCACTCTGCCTGCATCTTGTCCCAAAACTCTGTGTCTGACTAGGGAGAAAGGAAACAAATAAACAATTATGATTTATGGAAGAAATAATTTCTTTATTTTATGTATGTATGTATGTATGTATGCATGTATGTATGTATGTATTTATTTATTTATTTATTTTGTCCAATACACAATGAGGGTTTTAGTGGGGATATATCTATATAGACATAATAAAATACATGATGAAGGTTATAGAGGAGATACTCATAGTAAAATATATCTAAGAAAGAATAGAAGAGAAGACATAGTAATAGAACATATCAATGAAAGAATAGAAGAAGAGATATAGGAATAGAAGAAAGGTATAGGAGATATAGGAGAGCAATAGGACAGGGGACGGAAGGCACTCTAGTGCACTTGTACTCGCCTCTTACTGACCTCTTAGGAATCTGGATAGGTCAACCGTAGATAATCTAAGGGTAAAGTGTTGGGGGTTTGGGGATGACACTATGGCGTCCGGTAATGAGTTCCACGCTTCTACAACTCGGTTACTGAAGTCATATTTTTTACAATCAAGTTTGGAGTGGTTAATATTAAGTTTAAATCTGTTGTGTGCTCTTGTGTTGTTGTGGTTGAAGCTGAAGTAGTCGCCGACAGGCAGGACGTTGCAGCATATGATCTTGTGGGCAATACTTAGATCTTGTTTAAGGCGTCTTAGTTCTAAACTTTCTAGAGCCAGGATTGAAAGTCTAGACTCATAGGTTATTCTGTTTCGAGTGGAGGAGTGAAGGGCTCTTCTGGTGAAGTATCTTTGGACATTTTCAAGGGTGTTAATGTCTGAGATGCGATATGGGTTCCAAACAGATGAGCTGTATTCGAGGATGGGTCTGGCAAAAGTTTTGTAAGCTCTGGTAAGTAGTGTGAGATTGCCAGAGCAGAAGCTACGTAGGATTAGGTTTACAACTCTTGAAGCCTTCGTGGCTATATTGTTGCAGTGGGCTTTGACACTTAAATCTTTTGTTATTAGTATACCAAGGTCTTTAACTGAGTGGGGATTATCTGTGATAATTTGATTATTCAGTTCGTATTTGGAGTTCAGATTCTTCTTCCCAATGTGTAGGACAGAGCATTCACTAGTTGAGATTTGGCCTAAGGTGTTAAACTTCATTTCATTCTCCCCTTTTAAAATCCACTCTAAAATTCAAGTGAGCTCTCTCTAAATTGCATTTCTAACTAATGGTACTTTCCACCCCTACCTTAACAGGGTATACAATTGTTCTACTTATCTCTTTAAGTAAAGCATTTTAGAGAAGGAGGCTATTAAAAACAGCCTCTTTATTTGTCATTCTGTGCTTTGTAATTGAATAGCATAATCACTAGCACTTTATGGATATCTGGAATCTAAGCCCGATATCTGGAGGGAAAAAAAGCTTATCTCTCTCACATAGCTAAGAAAATCTTAAAATGCACAATATTATGTATTCTGTTCTTAGAAAGGGAAGGAGGGAGAATGTTTAGGGAATATTGCAAACATTTAGCATTTCTATAGTTCTGCCAGGCCATTTCATGTTATATCAACAGCTCCTTATTATTTTATTTATAATGCCCCTTTCCATTTTCTAGACAGAAAATGCCATTTAAATACTCCATATCGGATCCTGAAAAACAATCAGTTTCTTATTTTCCTTAATAACGTAAGAACGGTGGATAAAGTGTCAATCGATATTTGTGTGCAATTGTAGCCACAAATGGGGTCAACAAAGTCAAGAGGGCAGCTGTTTTTAATTCCCCTCTGCCTGTGGGATTATGTTTGCAGCAACTTTTATTGCAAGCTTAAGCTCCCTAGAAGAATCTGACCAACCAACGGTCAAGGGAAATGAGCGGGAGATAAGAAAGGCATCCAAGGTAGGCTGGACTTAGATCTTTTGCGGGCATGCAGGGATTCATGTGTTATGACATGCTTGACCGAGTGGTGGATTCTAAATAATTTTGCCACTGGTTTGCGCTTGTGCGTGTGCAACACTTCTGTGCATGCTGTCCCGGGCAGGTGGGTGGAGTCTTTCACTGCTAAGAAGTGGTCTAAATCAGGAGCAACCCACCACTGGTTTGCCCCACTCCTTCAGGTTCAGCCTGGTCATCTCCTCCACTTCCTGTCATAACTTCGAACAGTTGCTAAATGCCTGGTTATAACTTGAAGACCACCCATATTTCCTTCTTAAATTATAATATTGGTCTGTATTGAAAGAGGGAAAGAAGGAAGGAAGGGAGGAAGGGAGGAAGGAAGGAAGGCAGGAAAGCAGGCAGGCAGGCAGGCAGGCAGGCAGGCAGGAAGGAAGGAAGGAAGGAAGGAAGGAAGGAAGGAAGGAAGGAAGGAAGGAAAAATGCTGAGTTTCTTGCCCCTTGATCTATGCAGATGATGTTGTAGGAAAGTGTTGTGGAGGGTTATGTGCTGCACCTGGTTAATTGTGAGACAGTCACAAGTTCTGGAATAACAACCTATATTTGCATATTAAGAATATATGCACACAGTTTTCAATTCAATATCTGCTAGACTTCAAATAGACACACAAGGGGCACATTTTGTAATTAGGAGTGAAGAAGAAAACCAGGTGTTTAGTGAGATATTTAGCACCACTCCAGCCTGCCATGTTTACATTTCTTTAATTCAGTTTACTGTTTGCACACATGCCCAGGTTTTAACTACTTTAGTGTCATGCATTTAATGGAGATATTTTCTTATCAAGCAATCCCTTCTAGCTGATACTGGGGATAGAAGAGATGGTTTTCTCCTTGGCAAACTGCCATTAAAGTAATTAATTTCTAATTTTCCTTCTGTACTCCAGACTATACAGATTGAGTTCATTAAGTCTTTCATAAAACGTATCAGGAAAGACTTAATGAACTCAATCTGTATAGTCTTGAGGACAGAAGGAAAAGGGGGGACATGATCGAAACATTTAAATATGTTAAAGGGTTAAATAAGGTTCAGGAGGGAAGTGTTTTTAATAGGAAAGTGAATATAAGAACAAGGGGACACAATCTGAAGTTAGTTGGGGGAAAGATCAAAAGCAACATGAGAAAATATTATTTTACTGAAAGAGTAGTAGATCCTTGGAACAAACTTCCAGCAGACGTGGTAGATAAATCCACAGTAACTGAATTTAAACATGCCTGGGATAAACATATATCCATCCTAAGATAAAATACAGAAAATAGTATAAGGGCAGACTAGATGGACCATGAGGTCTTTTTCTGCCGTCAGACTTCTATGTTTCTAATTTTATCAGCAAACATACCCCGGGGTAAGTTCAGTCCCTTCCTATCCAAAGGACTCCAGAATTTTTTTTTTGCTTTGTTTCATATCAAATATAAAGAGTAAACTCAGAATTGGAATAAAGGTACTCCCTGTGACACTTTACAGAAGTGAAAATTGTACTTTGAAGAAGCCAGCTAGAACATATATGGATGCTTTTGAACTTTGTTATTGGAAAAGCTTGCTGAGAATACCATGAACAGTCAAGGAAACACACAAATCGATCACAAAACAAATGAATTCAAAATTGTCACTTGAGCCACAAATGATCAGGCTTAAATTATCATGTTTTGCATAAATTTCTATAATGCTAAGACAAGTGAAAGGAAAGAAGGAATATGGCTAGCATGCTGACCTAGTAAGAAGGAATAAATAATAATAAGGTCACACCATGTTGTGGTTAGCTCTGGCCCAGCTCCTGCCCCAAGGACTGTGGATGTGGGGGAGACATCCACATGCTGCAGGCCTGTTTTGCCCCCCCCCGGTGGAATCTGATGATGAAGGCTCCTCTGACCAAGAAGACATGAGTGACAGGGAGGAGGAGAGTGGGGCAGACAGCTCAGAAGGAGATCAATTATCTAGCTCCTCATTGGATTCAGAACAAGAGTTAATGATACAGCCACGCATGCAGAGAGCGATGCATAGGCAACAACAACTGAGAGATTATTATCAAAGAAAATGAGGCCACCTGTGGTTGGGTGGGGCTGTGGTAATTAGTGAGGCTGCTATAAATAGCAGCCTGTGGGTTTGGCCATTGTAGAGGATTATCTGATCCTTGTGTTTCATGACTGCTTTGCTGACTTTGATCTTTGTGTGCTGATTTTTCCCCGCTTTGAAACTAACCCAGAGCAAAGTGTGTTTAACTCTGTGAAAGAAGAAGGACTGTGAATTGCCTCACAGCTGCAAGCTAAGTATCACAGAACTGATAAGGGACTTGGACAAATTACCAATTTGTTTGGAGACAAGTGCTCTTTGCTATACAAAAAGAGTGCTCTGTTTATTTGCATTTTCGGTATAAAGAACATTGTTTTGAATTTTAAAACGTGTGTGTGTCTGAAATTGTATCTGTGCATTTTTGGGAGGATTCTACCAGAGAGCTCGACAGAACACACCAATATGTTTAGCTAATGGATTATTAGTAATCACACCAAGCTGTAATTTTCATTGCGTCTGCCTTTTTGGGTGTCTTGTCTTTTTTAAGTTCTGGTTGTGCTTTGGTACAGGATTGCTAGCTTTGTTTGGTACCCAGAACATTCTGTGTTTATGTTAATAAAATTATGTTGTATCCTCAAAGTGATTGACATGGTTGCTTTACATGAGTCAGATTTGGGCTACAGTCCATATACTTAAACATCTTTCATAATTTGTTGTTCTGTTATACATTGGTACCTCTATCTAAGAACGCCTCTACTTACGAACTTTTTTAGATAAGAACCGGGTGTTCAAGATTTTTTTGCCTCTTCTCAAGAACCATTTTCCACTTACAAACCCGAGCCTCCGAAACTGTAACCGCAAAAGGCAGGGAGAAGCCTCCGTGCGGCCTCTCTAGGAATCTCCTGGGAGGAAACAGGGCCTCCACCCTCCCTGTGGTTTCCCCAATCGCATACATTATTTGCTTTTGCATTGATTCCTATGGGAAAAATGGCTTCTTCTTACAAACTTTTCTACTTAAGAACCTGGTCACGGAATGAATTAAGTCCATAAGTAGAGGTACCACTGTATATTCAATGCACATAGAATACTAGCAGAGCAGAGACAATGATTAGTAGATTCTTTCTTTCACAGACTCTCTTGCTAAAGGGAAAAAATATCTCTGACATCCTTGGTAGCAGGCAACATCTGGCTCTTTTGGGCAGTGGGGGAAATTGAAGATGCTCTTGAAGCAGTAGCATCCGGGGATCACATTACGATTTTATTGATGTGCTCTTTGTGGTTTGGAATTCGATTTAATTGCATTTGAACCTTAATACTGTAATGGTGTAAGCTGCTTAGAGTCATTATTTGACTGGGCCAGCGTATAAGTCTTAGTAATATTTTGTTTTAAATTTCAGTCATTTATTTTTTACGTATTTACTTACATTCTAAAATAGGTTGTATTTCTGCAGCTGTTCGCCCTTGTAGCGGGCATTTAATTGCTGAGTGTCAATGTTAACCAAAGTTTTTTTGCTTATATTGAGTTATACTTTTATGAATTCACCCATTTCTTATTTTATTTAATTTTTAAAAGAATATTTATCAAATGCAAAAGATCAGATCCACATAGGAGGCTCCAATTAAATTGATTTCTTGCTAATCATATTTATGCGCAGTAACCTTCTCAACTAACAATTAGCACCTGCTTAGATTTAGATAAGGGTCAACAGAATTCAAGGGAGGTTGGGTTTATTTCACTTATGACTATGTAGGGATTCTAGGTTGATTCCTCTTTTAATTCCTGTGGATGTGAAAATGAAGTTTTGCATGCTTGCCTGATGCTGACCCAGTTCCCAACAAGCTGTGGATTGGGGACCGGAGACCCCTGAGTTAAACTAATAAATTGTGCATAAAATTGTCCACTTTTGCATACTACCGTAGTATGAACTATATACCAAATATACATCAAAGAAGATGTATTGCACTGTTTTCTGATTAGGATAAAATATGTTTAAAAAATGAATACATTACAACAAAATATGAATTTGTTTACAGTATTCTATTTAATTACAGGTTTACAGTACTTCTCTGGTTTTGTGTCTATACATACAATTAGGTTCACAGTCGGACCTGAAATGTGACTGGTTACTTTTTTGTTCAATCAAATATTCCACTCTCAACAAAGGCATTTGTCTTATAATGGAGACATAATTACTACTGTAGTTTAGATGGCTCATTATCACATTGAGACATGATGGTATGCTGGTTAGAGTGCAGTACTGCAGGCTAGACACCATACTAACAAGCAGAGACATCACCCTGCCAACAAAAGTGTGTATAGTCAAGGCTACATTTTCCCCCAGTTGCAATGTATGGCTGTGAAAGTTGGACCATAAAAGGAAGGCTGAGCGCCAAAGAATTGAGGCCTTTGAACTATGGGGCTGGAGAAGATTCCTGTGAGACCCTTGGATTGCAAGGTGATCAAACCGGTCAGTCCTAGACCCTGGCTGCTCTTTAGAAGGCCAGATCTTGAAGATGGAAGTCAAATACTTTGGAGAAGAGCCTAATGCTGGGAACGATTGAGGGCAAATAAGGAGGGGACTGCAGAGAATGAGGTAGCTGGATGGAGTCATTGAAGCAGTTGGCATGAACTTAAATGGACTCAAGGGGATGGAGCAAAGACAGGGAGGTCTGGAGAAACATTGTTCATGGGGTCATGATGGGTCAGACACAACTTTACAACTAACAACAACAACTGCAGGCTACTTCTGATGACTGACCGTTGCCTGCAATTTGGCAGTTCAAATCTCACCAGGCTCAAGGTTGAAGTCATAGCCTTCCATCCTTCTGAGAGTGGGTAAAATGAGGATTGTTGGGGACAATACGCTAACTCTGTAAACCACTAAGAGGGGGCTGTAAAGTGGTATATAAGTCTAAGTGCTATTGCTATTGTGTTTTTTAGTCAACGTCCACCGTTGAGTGGAATATAAGTGGCCTATTGCAGGAGATGGTTTCTCGTTCCAATTGAACTAGTTCTTTAAAAGCCAAGAAATACCTCAACGGCAGCTTTAGCGCGTTCAAATTCCTCTTCCATGGAATGATTTCGGGACAGGAGTGGTCCTCCCCAGCATTGCTCTTTGGTTAACCGGCCCTGGAAGAACATCACAGTCAGAAAACAAGACAAACTGAAGAATGATATTCATTGAAAGAATCAGAATCAGTCAATGCTTAGGGCTAAGTTGAGGTTTGTATTCGGAATAAAGATACAGTTAGAGTCTCGGTTATCCGTCCTTCGATAATCCGACATTCTGGATTATCTGACGTCATGGCTGCTTGGGGGCATGGATATAGGCATTTCTGTGCCCCCCAGACACGCCCCCAAACATGACAGCCATGATGAGGAAGCCAGCTGGGAGGAGGGAAGCGAGTGAGCGAGAGAGCTTGGGAAGGAAGCGGGCGAGAGAGAGAGAGAGCCAGGGATGGAAGCGGGCAAGCAAGCGAGCGAGAGCCAGGGATGGAAGAGGGTGAGCGAGTAAGAGACAGGCAAGGAGGGAAGCGAGCTAGAGAGAGAGAGAGAGACGAAGAGGGAAGTGAGCTAGAGAGAGAGAGACGAGGAGGGAAGCAAGCCAGAGAGAAAGAGAGCCGGGGATGGAAGCGGGTGGGCAGGCCACATACAGTAGAGTCTGGATTATCCAACATTTTCGGCTAACTGACTATCAGCCCACCCATTTATGTCAGATAACTGAGACTCTACTGTATTTTCAAATCGATCTTATCTCCCAGTGAGTGCATCCATGCATTTTTCTTAGCAGCACTTGAATATATAAAAAAGCACTTCTTTATTCAAATTTACTATAGCTGGCCAACTTCCATGGACTCCTAACAGCTGTTTGTTATTCCTTCCTTGTGGTTTTTTAAAATTTTATTTTATGGATTAGTCTGACAGTTCCCCAATGGTTTCCTACTCAAATAGTAGCCAAGGTGACCCTACTCAGCTTTCGAGATAAGGCATGCATAAATAGAAGCAGCCATCTCGTCAATTTTGCACAATTGTGATATATGGACTAGGTACTGTGAAACTGTTATTTTACTCTCAATTACAGGTAGTCGGATTAACATATTAACACAGTTGGAAGGGATTTCGTAGGTTTTCTAGTCCAACAGCCATCCCCTCAACCAGGGGACCCTGCACTAGTGATGGTGAACCCTTTTTTGCTCGGGTGACAAAGGGCACGTGTGAGATAGCACACGTGCATGTGCCCCCACCCAGGGGTGGGCTGCTGCCTGGTTGGGTGATGGGAAAATGCAGTGGGGTAGCAAAAATGGAGTTCCACCCCTGATCACTGAATTTGCACTGAAAGTTGAAAGAAACTGCAGGGCATCCTGCATTAACCACACCCACAGTGTGGTAGTAAAAATTTTGGTAGCCCTTCACTGCCCTCATCCATAATGCAATGCCCTCCCCGCAAATTTGCGCACAATCCACTACCCCGCTGTCCCCTCCTTGATCATGCATGCAGGCCTCACTGAAGCCTCCAGACCTCCGGTGGGCCCGTTGACCCATTTTTTGTCCTTCCCATTTCTGAACTTCTGGTAGGCTGTTGGGTCTGTTTTTATTTATTTATTTATTGGATTTGGAGTCTCTGAGGACTCGGGGCGGCTTACAACATATAAAGACAAGAATTACAACAGGTAAATCCAATTAAATTAAAAACTAAGCAAACAGTATAAAATCCCCAGCTGTGTTAAAAAACAGTCATACCCATTCAAACAGCAGCCATACAAACATTTGTCGGCCAGCGGGCTGAGGTCTAATTGCCCCAAGCCTGGCCATTAGACCACGCTATAAGTGAGTCTTAAGACTCTTACGGAGGACGAGGAGGGGAGCTGATTCCAGAGGTTTGCCCCCCCGAAAGAGAAGGCTCTTTCCCTAGGCCCCTTCAAGTGACATTGTCTAGTTGATGGGACCTGGAGAAGGTCAACTCTGTAGGACCTAACCGGTTGCTGGGACTCATGTAACAAGAGGCAGTCCCACAAGTAATCTGGCCCAATGCCGTGTAGGGCTTTATAGGTCATTACCAATACAATCGGCAGCCAATGCAGTCCGCGGAGGGTTGGAGAAACATGGGCATATCTAGGGAGGCCCATGACTGCTTGTGTGGCTGCATTCTGCATGATTTGTAACTTTCCGAACACTCTTCAAAGGTAGCCCCATGTATTTTCACTAGCAACTGAGATGGGCTCCCTTTGTTCCTTTCCTTTACTCAACTCAGGCTCTGAAGATAGATGTGTCTCCACCTGGGGGAGGATGGAAAGCCCCATCTCTGCTTCTGTCTTTGATTCTGTTTCCTTATAAGAGCCTTCCAAGGCTCCGAAACTGGCCCAGGTTCTCCCTCCATCTCCACCTCCTCCTCATCTGTCTATGCTGGCAGCCGATGGGCCACACCAAATGCAAAGTAACTGTACCCTATGGAACTAGACTTAACAATCCTAGGTTTAGAAAGCTTAGAACTACGTCGCCTTAAACACGACCTAAGCATAGCCCATAAAATCATCTCCTACAACGTCCTTCCTATCAACGACTACTTCAGTTTCAACCACAACAACACACGAGCACACAACAGATGCAAACTTAATGTAAACTGTTCTAAACCCAACTGCAGGAAATACGACTTTAGTAACTGAGTGCATGGAACTCACTACCAGACTCTGTAGTATCATCACCAAAGCTTTATCCTTTGACTATCCACTCTTGACCTCTCCTGATTCCTAAGAGGTCAGTAAGGGATGTGCAAAAGTGCACAAGAGTGCCTTCTGTCCCCTGTCCTAATGTTTCTCTTTTACTAGTATCACATACATAAATATTGTTATATCTTTGTATACCACCAATACATACATGATAAAATAAATAAATAAATAAAATAAATGTTAATTAGCAAGTGTACTGTATGTATGTTTTTATATATTGGGGTTTCTTGTTTTTTAGACTTTTAAAATGTATTATTGTTATTTTAGATTCTAACTATTAGATTTGTCATTATATATTGTTTTTATCATTGCTGTAAGTCGCCCCGAGTCTATGGAGAGGGGCGGCATACAACTCTAATAAATAATAATAATGATAAGTTACAAAACCAAGTCATGTGCCCCTCACTGCCCCTCCCTCACAAATACTTGGGGGGGGAAACGTTATTTTGAATAGAGTAGAAAGTACTTTGCTATATGAAATCTGGAATCATGGCCGCCTGCCAAAAATATTGGTGGCCGAGGGCCAAGCTTTGTCTCATTGTTAATTTCCATCAGTCTTCACTTTGTTTGAAGGGAAACCACTGCTTGATCATAGCTCAGTACCTTTATCAACAGCAGCGAAGCCCGTTTCAAACATTTTCTCATCAATCTCAGCTTCTAAGCCCCCACTGTTTTCATTTTCCAATTTGACCAGGCAGTAGCGATTTGTCGATACCTGCTATTCCTAGCTTTTTCCTTTGTCCCTGCTCTTTCGTTGGATCCCTTCCATGGGAACAAGTACAATGGAGGTTCATAAGCCCTTTGTTCATTTAAAATAAAACCCCTTTTCTAAACTCATGGACAAGGTGAAAAGAAATTTCAACTTTCAAGGCAGGGATAAGCCACGGAGTGACCTAAAAAGGTTGGCTTTGCAAAACCCGTGATCTCAATACTTCTCGAAGGTCAAACTCATTAACCAGATGTCTTTCCAACAAAAGCTACACATGCTTACATGGTTTTACTTTGGAGCATTGCTATTCTGGCGGTTACACAGTTGTAAAGAGTTGCCAGAGGGCATAAAACACTGAACTAGGTGTTGGTTGTTCCATCCCACCCCTTTGGTACAATGAAAAGGTTCTGGTGACCTTAGGCTGAGCATTACTGAATGTAGAATAGAATAGAACAGAACAGAACAAAATAGAATAAACTTTTATTGCCCAAGTGTGATTGGACACACAAGAAATTTGTCTTGGTGCAGATGCTCTCAGCGTACATAAAAGAAAAAGATACATTTGTCAAGAATCATGTGGTACAACACTTAATGATTGTCATAGGGGTCAAATAAGCAATGAAGAAACAATCAATATTAATAAAAATCTTAGGATACAAGCAACAAGTGACAGTCATACAGTCCTAAGTGGGAGGAAAAGGATGACAGGAATGATGAGGAAAAAAAACCTAGTAGAAATAGAAGTGCAGATTTAGTAAAAAGTCTGACAGCATTGAGGGAATTATTTGTTTAGTAGAGTGATGGCCTTCGGGAAAAAAAACTGTTCTTGTGTCTAGTTGTCTTGGTGTGCAGTGCTCTGTAGCGATGATTTGAGGAAAGGAGTTGAAACAGTTTGTGTACAGGATGCGAGGGGTCAATAAATATTTTCCCTGCCCTCTTTTTGGCTCATGCAGTATACAGGTCCTCAATGGAAGGCAGGTTGGAGCAGGCTGGGGGATTCTGGGAATTGAAGTCCCTACATCTTGCATTTGCCAAGGCTGAAAAAGCCCCGGGCTAGAGCCTGCTGCCTCAATTCTCAGCTGATTTGGATGACATTAGAAGTGATATATATAGTGTATATATGTAGTGCAATAGGTGCACAGGAGCATCAGCAGGTATGTAAGGTAAGGCCATAGTGGCTCATTATGTATAATATATAATATATATAATATATATAAACCTTAATCTCAGGAGAAGGTTATCTGGAACACAGATGGTTTGTCTGCTGCTGCTGCTAAGCATATAATGACTAGAAATGACCTCTATCAGTATGTATGTATGTATGTATGTATGTATGTATGTATGTATGTATGTATCTATGCATGCATATATGTATGTATGCATGCATGCATGCATATACGTATGCATGTACAGTAATACCTCGTCTTACGAACTTAATTGGTTCCAGAAGGTGGTTCGTAAGGCAAAAAGTTTGTAAGATGAAACAATGTTTCCCATAGGAAACAATGTAAAAATGATTAATGCGTGCAAGGGGGAAAAAATTGCAAAATGGCGCTCTGCTGGGCGCCGCTGTCCAGCTGTAACTTTTCTGGTTCAGGAGGCCACCGAGCAGCGCCCCCGCCTTCTGAAACAGCCTTCTGTCACCTTCTGAAACAGCCAGGGGGCTTCTCGGTGTTCTCCCAAACTCCGAGCCCGGAGGTTCGGCAAAAGTTCGGGTTCGGGTTCTGGAGGCCGCCGAGAAGCGCCCGGCTGTTTCAGAAGGTTACAGCCGGGCACCGCCACCCAGCAGAGTGCCGTTTTTGCAATCGGCAGCGGCTTTTTTGGCCGATCTGGAGGCTGAAACGGAGGTGGGGAATCCCAATAGGGAATTCCATGGGCAGAGCTTTGATGTCACGAAGAGGCCACGTTTCGGCCGAATAAACCTATCCAGGTTTCTTCTACCCAGTTCTACTCAATATCTAACTCATGCTCAAACTGCTCTAGCCACCACCATCAACAGCAAACAACCAACAACAACCAACAATGACCAACAAGGAAATGGTGAAGTTGATCTGCATATTATAATGCTCTGGTCCAATCGCATTGCAGTTCATACCCAATGACTCCTCATTAGCATATATTACATTCTACATTACCTTATATGGCAATACATTTCAACTTTTACCTTATATGGTACTACAGTGAAATATCAACCAGAATTGCAATTCCTAATAACTCGCTATGGCCAACTTGAAATAGCCAACTCATTACGGCCAACTCGTCATGAGAAAATTCACTGTGGGGCAATTTTAATAATTCTATTTAATTATGTAAAATAAATTAAAATTATTTTAATTTTTGCCGTTCACATTTCATTCTGTCTCTCCTTTTGCATCCGTTCTTTAATTACTCTATTCTACCAATAACGTAACTCTTGTCCTGTGATGTGGCGAGTTAGCCGCAGTAAGTTGGTTGTGGTGAGTTAGCCATGGTTGAGGGCTTTTTTTAATTCAATTTTTTTTATTTTTTTTATTTATTGATTGATTGGATTTGTATACCGCCCCTCTCCGGAGACTCGGGGCGGCTAACAGCAATAATAAGACAGCCTACAATAATAATCCAATACTAAAAACGATTAAAAACCCATTAATATAAAAACCAAACATACATACTAACATACCATACATGAAATTGTAAAGGCCTAGGGGGAAAGAGTATCTCAATTCCCCCATGCCTGGCGGCAGAGGTGGGTTTTAAGTAGTTTACGAAAGGCAAGGAGGGTGGGGGCAATTCTAATCTCTGGGGGGAGTTGGTTCCAGAGGGCCGGGGCCGCTACAGAGAAGGCTCTTCCCCTGGGTCCCACCAAGCAGCATTGTTTAGTTGACGGGACCCAGAGAAGACCCACTCTGTGGGACCTAACTTGTCGCTGGGATTCGTGCAGCAGAAGGCTGCCTGAGATAATCTGGTCCGGTGCCATGAAGGGCTTTATAGGTCATAACCAACACTTTGAATTGTGACCGGAAACTGATCGGCAACCAATGCAGACTGCGGAGTGTTGGTGTAACATGGGCATATTTGGGAAAGCCCATGATTGCTCTCGCAGCTGCATTCTGCATGATCTGAAGTTTCCGAACACTTTTCAAAGGTAGCCCCATGTGGAGAGCATTACAGTAGTCGAGCCTCGAGGTGATGAGGGCATGAGTGACTGTGAGCAGTGACTCCCGGTCCAAATAGAGCCGTAACTGGTGCACCAGGCGAACCTGGGCAAACGTCCCCCTCGCCACAGCTGAAAGATGTTTCTCTAATGTGAGTTGTGGGTCGAGGAGGATGCCCAAGTTGCGAACCCTCTCTGAGGGGGTCAATGATTCTCCCCCCCAGGGTGGCTTACAACATGTTAGCAATAGCACTTTTTTTTAAACAGAGCCAGCATATTGCTCCCACAGTCCGGGTCCTCATTTCACCCACCTTGGAAGGATGGAAAGCTGAATCAACCTTGAGCCGGTGATGAGATTTGAACCGCTGACCTGCAGATCTAGCAGTCAGCTTTAGTGGCCTGCAGTACTGCACTCTACCCACTGTGCCACCTCGGCTCATTTTGACCATGTTGTGTTGGCTATGATGAATTGTTCATGGCGAATTGTCATAGACCCAAGGAATTTAAACTCAAAAGGTTTCTATTGCTATTTATCCAGATTATGACGCCTATGCATAGAGATTACAATTTAACATAAACGGTATAATTTGCCTTCCATAACATGCAAATTACACAACATAAGAAAAGAAGCAACTTTGCAATGGGGCTAACTTAGCCATTGCAACAATTCACTGAGCAACTGTGGCAAGAAATTTTGTAAAATGGAGCTCACTTCAAAACTGCCTCCTTTAGCAGCAGAAATTTTGGGCTCAATTGTGGTTGTTAAGTCGCTGTGAGTTGTACCTGTAGACCTTGGACTGCTTTTATAAGTGTATCATTAAAATATTACATTGAAGGTCAAATACAGTATTATTAACATTTTTAATAGCATTCGTAATGATGCAGCTATCAGGATTAATAGTCTTGATTTGCAAAATATGAGTGGTGTTGTGCTTAGCTCTGGCCCAGCTCCTGCCCCAAGGACTGTGGATGTGGGGGAGACATCCACATGCTGCAGGCCTGTTTTGCTCCCGGTGGAATCTTCTGATGAAGGCTCCTCTGACCAAGAAGACAAGAGTGAAAGGGAGGAGGAGAGTGTGGCAGACAGCTCAGAAGGGGATCAATTATCTAGCTCCTCCTTGGATTCAGAACAAGAGTTAATGATATAGCCACGCATGCGGAGAGTGATGCATAGGCAACAACAACTGAGAGATTATTATCAAAGAAAATGAGGCCACCTGTGGTTGGGTGGGGCTGTGGTGATTAGTGAGGCTGCTATAAATAGCAGCCTGTGGGTTTGGCCATTGTGGAGGATTATCTGATCGTTGTGTTTCGTGACTGCTTTACTGACTTTGACTTTTTGTGTGCTGATTTTCCCCCGCTTTGAAACTAAACCAGAGCAAAGTGTGTTTCACTTTGTGAAAGAAGAAGGACTGTGAATTGCCTCACAGCTGCAAGATAAGTATATCACAGAACTGATAAGGGACTTGTACAAATTACCAGTTTGTTTGGAGACAAGTGCTCTTTGCTATACCAAAAGAGGGCTTAGTTTAAGTGACTTTTCATTATAAAAAACATTGTTTTGAATTTTCAAACGTGTGTGTGTCTGAAATTTGTACCTGTGAATTTTTGGGAGAAGTTTACCAGAGAGCCCGACAGAACAGAGTATTATCTGGAATATACAATATTGGCCTGCTTCAAACCATGACTAGTTGAAATAAATGCGCCCCCCTCTTACCTTTGATGCCGGAGCTAATTCTAAATCCGTGGTTGAAATAGGTTCTAATGTGGTTTTACTGGTAGCAAGTTCAGGCTGGGACCTGTTTTCTGCCAACCTACAAAAGAACAAAATTTTATTTATTTTTATTTATTTATTTTGTCCAATACACAATGAGGGTTTTAGTGGGTATATACAGTATATCTATATACACATAGTAAAATACATGATGACAGTTATAGAGGAGATACTCATAGTAAAAATATATTTAAGAGATAATAGAAAAGAAGATATAGTAATAGAACATATCAATGAAAGAACAGAAGAGATATAGGAATAGAAGAAAGGTATAGGAGATATAGGAGAGCAATAGGACAGGGGACGGAAGGCACTCTAGTGCACTTGTACTCGCCGCTTACTGACCTCTTAGGAATCTGGATAAGTCAATTGTAGATAATCTAAGGGTAAAGTGTTGGGGGTTTGGGGATGACACTATGGAGTGTGGTAATGAGTTCCACAGACTGCAACACCAACATAGCTGGCCTCGATTACGTCACTTCCTAACCATGGTTCTAAGCCTCTCGCAGTAAACAAAAATCAGGGTCAAAAAATGAATAACAGAAATACCAAGACAGGCCCCAAGTTCTCAGCATTCAGCTGATGAAGATTTGAGTGAGGGTAGAGAAGAGGACTGTATCTTTCCCCCTCGTTTATGTATGTTGTAAAGAGAAGTGGACTACAAACCTGGAGAGGTGCGAATGTGGAAAGTAACAGTATTCTGATTTCTATCTTGATTAGTGAATTGGCCATTTGCTAAAAATCTCCCCCCAGCTATCTGTCAATCTTCTCTGTCCATCCATCCATCCATTATCTTCTAGCTATCATTTATCTCTTATCTATAATCTACGTGAGAAAATATTATTTATTGAAAGTGTAGTAGATGCTTGGGAAAAACTTCAAGCAGACTAGTTGGTAAATCCACAGTAACTGAATTTAAACATGCCTGGGATAAACATATATCCATCCTAACATAAAATACAGGAAATAGTATAAGGGCAGACTAGATGGACCATGAGGTCTTTTTCTGCCATCAATCTTCTATGTTTCTATGTTTCTATCGCCTATTTATCATCTCATATCATCTATCTATCCATCCATCCATCCATCCATCCATCCATCCATCCATCCATCCATCCATCCATCCATCCATCCATCCATCCATCCATCTATCTATCTATCTATCTATCTATCTATCTATCTATCTATCTATCTATCTACAGTATCTATCTATCTATCTATCTATCTATCTATCTATCTATCTATCTATCTATCTATCTATCTATCTATCTATAGTATCTATCTATCTATCTATCTATATCTATCTATCTATCTATCTATCTATATCTATCTATCTATCATCTATCTATCTATCTATCTATCATCTATCTATCTATCATCTATCTATCTATCATCTATCTATCTATCTATCTATCTATCTATCTATCTATCTATCTATCTATCTATCTATCTAATCTTTCATCCTTCCATCATCCTTCCATCCATCCCTCCAATTTTGGAACCACTTAACTCTATTGATTCTGAAAAGCTCCACTATTAAAGGTGACTGAATACAAGCAATTGTAAAAAATGACCCAAAAGTTGGAAGAGATCTTGGAAGTCTTCTAGTCCAACTTCTTGCTCAAGTAGGAAACCCTACATCAGTGATGGCGAATCTTTTTTTCCTCGGGTGTTGAAAGTGTGTATGTGTGTGTGTGCGCATATGTGTCGTCCATGCACAAGTGACCACACCCATAATTCAATGCCTTGGGGTAGTGAAAATGGCCTCCCCTGCCCTCCCTGGAGGCCCTCTGGAGTCCTGAAACAGCCCATTTTCCAACTTCCAGTGACTGGTGAGAAGCTTCTCTGGAGCCTGGGGAGGTCAAAAACGCCCTCATCAACCTCCCCAGAGACTCTCCAGAAGCCATAAATACTTTCTCAGAGCCTCCAGGAGAGATGAAAATCAACTGGCTGGAACACACATGCACATTGGAGCTGAGTTAGAGTAACGGCTGCCGATCGGTTTCCGGTCACAATTCAAAGTGTTGGTAATGACCTTTAAAGCCCTTCATGGCATTGGACCAGAATACCTCCAGAATCGCCTTCTACCGCATGAATCCCAGCGTCCGATAAGGTCCCACAGAGTTGGCCTTCTCTGGGTCCCGTCGACCAAACAATGTTGTTTGGAGGGCCCCAGGGGAAAAGCCTTCTCTGTGGCGGCCCCGGCCCTCTGGAATCAACTCCCCCCGGAGATTAGAACATCCCCCACCCTCCTTGTCTTTCGCAAGTTACTCAAGACCCACCTATATCGCCAGGCATGGGGAAACTAAGACATCTCCCCCAGGCTTTCTTATATTTTATGTTTGGTATGTATGTGTTGTATGGTTTTTTAACAGTTGGGTTTTTTATATAATTCTTATTATTAGATTTGTTCCATTGTTTATACTGTTTTTTATTGTTGTTGTGAGCCGCCCTGAGTCTTCGGAGAGGGGTGGCATAAAAATGTAATAAAATAAATAAACAAATATGGCTCTATGTGCCACCTGTGGCACCTGTGGCATAGGTTCTGTTAGTATGTCTAGGTATTAAACCTTCAACACACATTAAAACAGAGTTTATGTAGGAATGTGGGCTAGTCAGACAATGAATCAGACTTAGTATCAATATATATAACAATATTATTATTTACAGGTGGCAAAATAAGCAATACACATATAATACTACTAATAGTTTACAAACCACGCACACAGCAACAATATAGCACACAGCAAATATATCTCTAACAAATAACTCCCCCCAAGAGGAACGGTGTTGGCTCCCCCTTATGGCCAACCAGCAAATATTTCTTAAAGGTGCAGTCTTTACATTGTACAAACCGACATTGTTAGCTTCTGTATGGCAACACCCAACCAGGTTCTGTACAGTATACTAACAGGTTCACCATCACTGACCTACACTATTTCACACAAATGGTTGTCCAGTCTCTTCTTAAAAGCCTCCAGCAATGGAGCACCTACAACTTCTGAAGGGAAGCCGTTCCACTGGTTGTTCTCACTGTTAGGATGGTACAGGAAGAGGTAGGATAAGGTTGATCTCACTCAATGCCAGGTTTGATAAAATTAAAACTTCAAATTACCACAGAAATTCTTTTGGTGGAGCTTTAGAAGAGGACGATTTTCTCTCAGAACCTGAAGAACCTTTGCTGGCTCTTTCTCCACGTCGCTTGACTTCATGCCATTTTTCTAGTTGACCTGGATTAAGGTAAAAGAAAATGAATTTTCAGAAGAAAAGCAAATACAGTGTTCCCTTGATTTTCGAGGGTTTAAACTTCGTGAATGGCCTATACCATGGTTTTTCAAAAAAACCCTTCATGGCACTGGACCAGAATATCTCCGAGACCGCCTGCTGTCGCACGAATTCCAGCGACTGATTAGGTCCCACAGAGTGGGCCTTCTCCGGGTCCCGTCAACTAAACAATGTCGGTTGGCGAGCCCCAGAGGAATAGCCTTCTTTGTGGCGGCCCCGGCCCTCTGGAACCAACTCCCCCCCGGATATTAGAACTGCCCCTACTCTCCTTGCCTTTCGTAAGCTCCTTAAGACCCACCTTTGTCGTCAGGCATGGGGGAACTGAGACATCTCCCCCGGGCATTTACAATTTATGAATGGTATGTCTGTATGTATGTTTGTTTAGAAAATGGGGTTTTTAAAATATTTTTAAATAGTAATTTAGATTTGTTGTAAATTGTTTTCACTTTGTTGTGAGCCACCCCGAGTCTGCGGAGAGGGGCGGCATACAAATCTAAATAATAAATAAATTAATTAATAAATAAATTAATTAATTAAAAAAATACTTCGCATTTTTTTTTCTATACCACAGTTTTTCCTGCCTGATGACATCATACGTCATCGCCAAACTAATAATTTTTGCAAATAAATAACCAAAAAAAATAATTATTGTTAATAAATAATTATGTTTGTAAATATCAGGATCACTAAATGTCTTATTCAATGGTGAGTACCAGTAATAATGGTGAGTAAATGGTTGTTAAGGGAATGGGAAATGGTAATTTAGGGGTTTAAAGTGTTAAGGAATGGCTTGTGATACTGTTAATAGCCAAAAATGGTGTTTTTACTTCCGCATCTCTACTTCACGGAAATTCAACTTTCGCGGGCGATCTCAGAACACATCCCTCGCGAAAATCGAGGGAACACTGTACATCAAGACTCTCTTCAGCTCAGCTAGGCACCTTGTGGTTTTCTTAGCAAAAGCAATACAGGAATGGCTACAGCTAGTCCTCGCCCTGCAACAATTTGTTTAGTGACTGTTCAAAGTTACAGTGGCACTGGAAAAAAAATGACTTATGACTGTGCACTCAGGTAGAGCCTGTCAAATTTTTCGACACTCAGTTTCTGAACATTAGGGTTGCTCAAAAGTTGAGACATTCCTTGGGGATTGTAAGGATATTTTGGTTACTTTAATATAAAGTAACGGCTGGTTGCCCATTGGTTTCCAGACACAATTCAAAGGGGAAGAGCTACATACCCAAATCCAATGATTTCTCTGGACCCTTAAGCGGTTGGATCTTCCGTTCGGTGTCCACATAGATAAGATCTGGTTTGTCAGTCTTCCTCCTGTGGGTCGATCCTTTCAAGCTCTCCCCTCTTGAGGAATTATCCCGCTTCTTCACTTTGCTTTGGGTTTGGGAAACAGGTTCACTGAGATCAAGGAGATCCAGACCTGTTGACAGAACTAACACGGAACCGTTGTGAGGGGAAAAATGTTGTTTTAATACATTCGCAATGCTTTGTAACTCCAATGTTATTTTTTAAAAAAACACTGAATTTCCATTAGCTTTGTTAAGGTGGAATTCAAGCTAATTCAAGATAGATAGATAGATAGATAGATAGATAGATAGATAGATAGATAGATAGATAGATAGATAGATAGCCTGGCAGGCAGGCAGGCAGGCAGGCAGGCAACAGATACAGTATGATAGATACTGTAGATAAGAGATAGATAGATAGATACAGTACAATAGATAGATAAGACAGATAGATAGATAGATAGATAGACAGACAGACAAATAGACGGATAGATAGACAGACAGATAGACAGATAGATAGATACAAAATGATAGATACTGTAGATAAGAGATAGATAGACAGATAGACAGATAGACAGATAGACAGATAGACAGACAGACAGACAGACAGACAGACAGACAGATAGATAGATAGATAGAGAGAGAGAGATAGATAGATACAATATGATAGATACTGTAGATAAGAGATAGATAGACAGACAGACAGACAGACAGACCTACAGGCAGAGATACAGACAGACAGACAGACAGACAGACAGACAGACAAGAGAGATGAAAATTTAAAATTGAGACTTTATTTCAATAATATTTAAATTTAATACAAATGGGATGATTATGTATGTGTGTATGTGTGTGTGTGTGTATCAGAGGTGGGTTCCTATCAGTTTTGACCCGTTCTATAGAACCATTAGTAACTTAGTGGCCTGCATTGGAAGCAAAAAAAATACAGAAATTTGGTGAAATCTCACACGTGCAAGCGTCCTCACATGAAATTTTGTTTCCTGCACATGCTCAGAAGCCGAATATCGTGTATGCGCATGCGTGCACACATCGGGGATGCGTAGGTGTATGCGCATCTCCATTTTTCCGATCAGGACTGAGTACCGGATAGTCCATGCAGTAGCTCACTACTGGCATAGTCATAAGGGTTTTTTTTAGTACTGTGCAACGCCTGCTTGCTTTCCTGCATCATCATCATCATCATCATCATCATCATCATCATCATCATCATCATCAACAATATAACACACAAAAGAGATCACTATGCTGGATTTCGTATTTCATCAGCAGTCGGGTGCTTCCCAAGCACCTAGAACTGCCTAACGTAGTGGTGAATTATGCCTGCCGACCCCAGTAAAGTGGCCTTTTGCAGTTGACAGATGGAGATTTTTATTAATATTGATTGTTTCTTCATTGGTTTTTTGACCCCTATGGCAATCATTAAGTGTTTTACCTCATGATTCTTGACAAATGTATCTTTTTCTTTTATGTACACTGAGAGCCTATGCACCAAGACAAATTCCTTGTGTGTCCAATCACATTTGGCCAATAAAGAATTCTATTCTATTCTATTCTATTCCATTCCATTCCATATTATTATTATTATTATTATTATTAATAATAATAATAATAATAATAATAATAATAATAATATGGAATGGAATTGAATAGAATAGAAAATTATTCTTTATTGGCCAAGTGTGATTGGACACACAAGGATGCTCTCAGCGTACATAAAAGAAAAAGATACATTTGTCAAAAATCATGAGGTAAAACACTTAATGATTGTCATAGAGGTCAAATAAGCAACGAAGAAACAATCAATATTAATAAAAATCTCCACCTATCAGATTTATTGAAGAGGTTACTTGAATTACCTGAAGAAAAGAAAAATAATAATTAAAAGAAGAATGGCTGATTTGATTTTTATTATAATCAGCCATTCTTCTTTTAATTATTATTTTTCTTTTCTTCAGGTAATTCAAGTAACCTCTTCAATAAATCTGATACCATAGTATGGTTGTCCTAAAATAATTTATTTAGGTGGTTTGCTACTATCTCCTCCTGTGATTTCCCAGTATGGCCACACAAAAAAAGCCAAAAAAACCTGGAAATTTTCCTATGAAAATACCAACCAGGTAATTCTCTTAGCTTCTAAGGGTGATACCTCAGCCTCATACTGTCACTCGCTGAGGTTCTTTGAGAGGGCTGGCCAAATGAAATTTCTTGCTTTAGCCCTAACCCCAATACGTCAAGACAATAGAAGCACTGAGGGTGACCATCCATGTGATTTCAGCCCTGAGTCCTTAATTATCAATAATTTTCCTCACATTTATTCAGCTAGTGATTTCATACCATTTCAGCAGGGAGTTAAATTAATGTAGAAACATGACAAAATGGCTGCACAAAACAGTCCCTCATTGAGGAGATTGAAGGATTCAATAAAAGCACACTGATAAGATTCCAAATGAAAAACTGAACCTTCCATCCTTCCACCTCTCACAATACTAGACAACACAGTATCAACAGTAGAGACCTTCAAATTTCTAGGTTCTATCAAATCTCAAGACCTAAAATGGTCACCTAACATCAATAACATCATCAAAAAAGCACAATGAAGAATGTTCTTACTGCGCCAGCTCAGGAAGCACAAACTGCCCAAGAAGCTGCTGATACAGTTCTACAGAGGAATCATTGAGTCTGTCATCTGCACCTCTATAACTGTCTGGTTTGGTGCTGCAACCCAACAGGACCGACACAGACTTCAGAGGAGAATCAGAACTGCAGAAAAAGCAATTGCTGCCAACCTGCCTTCCATTGAGGACCTGTATACTGCACAAGTCAAAAAGACGGCGGGGAAAATATTTACTGACCCCTCACACCCTGGACACAAATTGTTTCAACTCCTACCCTCAAAACGTCGCTACAGAGCACTGCACACCAAGACAACTAGACACAAGAACAGTTTTTTTCCGAATGCCATCACTCTACTAAACAAATAATTCCCTCAACACTGTCAGACTTTCTACTAAATCTGCACTTCAATTCTACTAGTTTTTCTCATCATTCCTTTCACCCATTTCCTCCCATGTTGACTGTATGACTGTAACTTGTTGCTTATATCCTAAGATTTTTATTAATATTGCTTCGTCATTGCTTATTTGACCCCTGTGACAATCATTAAGTGTTGTACCACATGATTCTTGACAAATTTATATTTTATTTTATGTACGCTGAGAGCATATGCACCAAGACAAATTCCTTGTGTGTCCAATCACACTTGGCCAATAAAAATTCTATTCTATTCTATTCTAGTGCTGATAACATTTAACAAACGCTTTCATTTTCCACATATTTTTAGTGTCTGCAGTAATTGGGGATGTCCAGGCAGATAATTATCTAGTGCTAAGGATGGGATTAATAAAAGCTGTGCTGTGAAGTTATGTAATTTTTATTTTACTTCTAGGTCATTTTTCTCTTCATACTTTTTTAATCTTTCAAATCCATCTCCTTAAGGCTTGAGAATGATCTAAAAATGAATTTTTTTTAAAGCCGGTTATTACAGTGGGAGGCTTCAAATGTTATGATCCGTGTTGAGTGGCTTTCTTTGGGGTGGGGGTGGACTTCAGCATTCTCAAATTTAGAGTTTTGTTTTTCATTACAGGAAGACAATTGTTATGTAGGGTTTAACCCTGGCAACATGTCCAATGTCAAAATATTCACTCAAAGATTTGTGCTGGAGATTATGAAGTAAGCAATTAAAAAGAAAGGGGCAGTTGGAAAAGCAACACGAAGGTCACATAATTTTAGCTTCTCATTAGCAATTTAGATTGAAGGCTAAAGTCTTTGTAGTGTTGAAGTTTGTCCAACCATTCTAATTTCTCAGCAAATCTCTTATAGAGTTCTCAAAGATATTATACAAGGTGTTTGTTTTACTCTATGTTGATTTGCTTTGGGGGCTGGTGTGATACATGGACCTTATATCTTGCCAAATTACTTAATCATGGTTGGTAAAGACTTAGCCAATGCACGTAATCCAACCTACTTAATCATGGTTGGTAAGGACTTGATGCTGTAACTTGGTTTAAATGTATCATAACAAGCACAGTCAAGGGACAATACATTAGGTTGATTGGAATCACTGAACATGCAGAAATAAAAATCAAACTATAGTTAATATCCAAGCATGTTGTGTGAATGCAGCTGTTATCTCTTTAATTTGGGAAGGTTATGATTATTATATTATTATGAATGCAGCTGTTATCTTTTTAATTTGGGATGGTTAAGATTATTGTGTTATTATTTTTATTTATTTTATATGATGGTTTTAGCAGCCTTGAATTGCCATATGTGAGTTCGGCAATATACATTTTCTTAATAAATGACCAATAATAAATAAATCTGGAATAAACACAAACATGGAATGTGATAGCAAAGAGGTTGAGAAGAAAGGATTTATATTACTCTTTCCCATTGTAGTGAAAGTCTTTGATTTTTAAACCAGTGACATTAGAGATAACTAGGGATATCTTAATTACATATCCCTTGCTTTGTGTTAATTTTCACCCACAGTAGTTTTAAGCAAACCCTAAAACTATAATATATAATTTGATTACAGCAAGTTTGTTTGTTTATTTAGATTTGTATGCCGCCCCTCTCCGCAGACTCCGCAGTTATTTTCAAGGTTTGCTTACAGCGTATAACATGCTTCAAACAGAAATAAAGTGGTAAATACAGTACAACCTGAGTCATATTATAACCACCTTTTCAGTTTGTCCAAACCTCATTGAGTTATTTCTATAAGTATCAATCAGAAAACTGGTTTTTTTTGTTTGTTTAAAATAGTTAAATAAAGCCTGGCATGATGATACATTCATTGTGTAAACTTATATCAAAATTCCAGTATCAGGAATCAGGAAGAAAGGATATTATAGGTCAGTGATGGTGAACGTATGTCATGTGTGCCACAGGTGGCACACAGAACCATATATGAAGGCACATGATGTCAGCTCCAGTACACATGGGTGTGCTGGCCAGCTGATTTTCGGCCTTTGGATCCATGTAGTTAAAAATAAGACACTGATGTGTCTTCATCATTCTCTGGCCTTATTTATTCATTCATTCATTCATTCGTTCGTTCGTTCGTTCGTTCCTTCCTTCCTTCCTTCCTTCCTTCATTCCTTCATTCATTCATTTATTAGATTTGTATGCCGCCCTTCTCCGTAGACTCGGGGCAGCTCACAGCATACAATTAAACAATTCCTGACAAATCTAATAAATTTAAAAAACATTTAAAGACCCCATTATTAAACCAGACATACACACAGACATACCATACATAAATAGTATAGTCCCAGGGGAGAGAGGGGGGAAATGCCTCAATTCCCCCATATCTGTCATTCACGTAAATAATTAGAATAATTATATTCTAATAAAATAATCAGCTACCTGGTTTTCTTTTTGGAAGACCTCTTTTTTTAAAAAAAGTAATTTTATCAAAAATTACAATTCCCAAAATGCAAACTAAAAAAAATGAAAAATTAAAAAGAAAATGCAGAAAATGCAGAAAAGAAGGAAAACAAATAAGTGTACAGTAAAGAACAAGAAAATAAATACAATAAACAAAACATTTCCCCCTCCATCACAGATATAACCAATTTTAGTAATTTATCACCTTTTCTTAAAATACAGCTATTAACTTTTCCCCATATCCTATTTTTAATCTTTAAAAGACTCCTTATGAGATTGCAATCCCTTAATTTGGGGTAGAGTTGGGGCAACTGGATGGAGCTAGATGGTTACCGGATGGATGCCCTTTCTGGTGCCTATGAGGAGTTCCCAGCAGATATTTTTTCTTTTTGATTTAGAAGGGAAACAGCCACCTCTACCTAGGATTGAAATTTTAACCTTCCGAGTGAGAAGACAATGTACTAGGCCACCATACCGCTCATCTTTTATCTCTGAACATTTCAGCCTGACCAGCAAAAGCCCTTTAAGAATTACCCCAAATAACAGCATATTATTTTGACCTTGATCAAATAAATTAATTTTATATTCCTTTCTTCTATTTTTTACAATTTTGATCTTTAATCTCTTCAAATAGAGTTTGATTTCTTTTTTCTTTGTCATTTTTACACAATTCTTTAAGGTTTTAACAAGCCTCCTTGTAGGAAGATTATACGCGTTACTCTCTTGGTTCATTATTTGCATATCCCTTTTGATTATTAAAACCTTTTTTTTGTATGTCTAGTGTAGCATTTTTTTCTGTATCATTCTTGTAGCCTGTCATTTGTATATCCATTTTCCGATCAGTCTCAATCTTGTCAGGTAAAACCTGTACTTCTTTCATAATGTCTGTAAACACAATCTATTATAGAGGCAGGCTTAACATTAACGTCTGAATCCATTGTTCAAACTTAACCTTCAACATAGCCAACATTAAAATTTCTTGCTTCATACAATATCAGTAAGTCATATTTACGTGTTCTTCTTCTTTCATTGGGATCTTCAGTTCTTTCTGATTTTAGTGATGAAAAATTCAAAAAAGAAAAGCTGAAAACAAGATGGCGACCGCATGCACAGAGCTAGAAACTCAGTTTCTGTACATGCTCAAAAGAAACATTTTTTAAAAAAAAAATTAAAAAGATGGCAGCGCTCACAGCACTGACCAGGTCAGTGATCTCATCATCACCTCACCAGAGGTTTGCTACTAGTTTGAGGAACCCACCCCTAGTATAAAGGTTGTATTCAATGTGTGTCTACAAATATTGTTGGAGAAACCAGAAATGAAGGAGAAGCCAGTAACTGTTTATACAGTTTTAAAGCATATTCTTTCTTTCTTTCTTTCTTTCTTTCTTTCTTTCTTTCTTTCTTTCTTTCTTCCTTCCATCCATCCATCCTTCTTTCTTCCTTCCTTCCTTCCTTTTTTTCTTTCTTTCTTTCTTCCTTCCTTCTTTCTTTCCTTCCTTCCTTCCTTCCTTCTTTCCTTCTTTCCTTCCTTCCTTTTTTTCTTTTTTCCTTCCTTCCTTCCTTCCTTCCTTCCTTCCTTCCTTCCTTCCTTCCTTCCTTCCTTCCTTCTTGGTAAAAAACCAGATCCATCATTGGGTGGAATGGCAATAAGACTAAAAATTCCACCTAAATCTGATACTGTTTGTCAGTCCAATATGCAAAGATAATGTATTTCATTAATGACAGCTGGGAGGACAGATTAATTTATTTGCAACCCTGTATTAAAATCAACTCAGATGGATGCATACATAATACATCCTTTGCATGCAAATGATTTATGGTTCAACCTTACCAGGTCCTACACACATGCACACACACACACACACACACACTCTCTCTCTCTCTTAGAGTTACTTGCCACAAATGCCACTCAAAATGCCCATATGATTTGATGGACAGTCTCCTTTGGAATATAGGAGGCAATTGTGTGCCTATTACACTAAGCAAAGTGAAATAACAAAAATATATTTTAGGAGGACTGGATGTTGCCATTACATTTTCCTTCTTTCTATAGCCAAGATTTGTTGGGATTGCATGATGGTTGGGAATTCTAAGAATGACACTTGGAAGGTATCAGGCTATGAAAAAAAAATCTTACATAGAATCTATAGGTCCACAGTGCTCTCTTCTCTGATTCATCTCAGATGAGTTGGATTGCAAATTTCACATTTCCCAGTCAAAATAGGATAAAGTTCATCTCAAGGACATTGGAGAAGCATGGCTAAAACAACTTGCAGTCACTTCTGAAGGTTACAGAGAAGATTTTCTCATATGTGTTGCCATCAAGTGAATGGGAGATTTTATGTTTACTGCTGTAAAATTGCCTTCATATCTTAGGAAAAAAGCTTTTGCTTTTATGGCGTACTAATGGCTGCTGAACCTTTTAAAAATTTCCTTTATGTGTCTTTCACCTTTTCCATCACTGTCAGTTTTGTTGTGAATCTCCCTCTTTCTCTCTGTCTCCTTCCCTGTCTCCCTCCCCCTTTCTCTTCCTCCCCTTTGCAGAAATGCACTCCTAACTCCTTTAAAATGAGATTTCTTGGAAATCTTTGCAAAGAGAACAGCCATAAAAGAAGATTGGAGTAGAAGACCTCCAAGGTCCCTTCTCAGTCTGATTTTACACACACACACACACACACACACACACAGAGAGAGAGAGAGAGAGAGAGAGAGAGAGAGAGAGAGAGAGATATTCTAGCAAAATATTATTGTCCTTTTTTCTTCTAGAGAAAAATCTCATGGCATCATGATATTTTTATCCGGACTGACCTGACTTGCTAAACCTCAACAGGAGCCGAGCAAAGTTGTCTTTACGCCTTGTTTGTCAAAACCCAAGTTTTTGTGCTACTCACACACCCCTCCCCTTATTTTTATTTTTCAAAGCAACGGCGAACTTTATTTAGCATCAAAAACTATCTTCATATCCCAGATGAAAAATGTCTTCCATCCAGAACCCCAGCTCTATGATTAGCTAATAATGTTTTGTTTCAGGATTTGAAACCAATGATATGAATATTTACCAATATAGCTTTCAACTCACATGCCAAGTCCTGTGTTTGTATATATGCATGAAGCAGCCCTTTCTTTGGCAAGCCTCACTGATTCGCATCGGTTTCCCATTTTGTTGGATACATTTGCACAGTATCAAATATCGCAAGCGATAATCGTGACTTTCTAGTCTCCCATATGCCATTAAGAACCCACTGGCTTCTCTTCCCCCCACCTTGCAAAACGAGAGAGAAAAATATTTGTTTGTGGCGTGCAGCTTCGGAAAGCAGTAGGCAGAAGAACAAACACCAGGCAGATTTTGGAAGCAAACTGCAACAAGAGTGAATGAAAGAGCTGTTTACCTGCTGTATTTGATGTCACCGGACGTGCGATGGCTTCTGATTTGGTCTCGCAAAGAAAGTCGTCTATAGAAGGGCTCAGCAGAGGTCGGCTTTCTTGTTGCTCATTCACAAGCTAGTGACAAAAAGCAAGAGGGGAGAGTTGGATGTGTGTGCATGTGGGTACCACTTAACTATGCATGCAAATGTCAGCATCAAACGGCTTTATATAAATTTATTACATACATACATACATACATATTCAAATTTGTAAAGAACTAATAAAGAAATAGAGGGAGACCAGGAAAATCTATTTTGAGCTTTTTAGTTCTTGTCAGCTGTAAGTTTCAGAGATTCCTGGCTTTTGTTCGCCCTAGCACAAAGCCAAAAGCACCAGCCCAAAGATGACGAGTGGAACCTCATTGAAACATCACCAGGAATCTCTGAAACTTATATATATAAACATTTTAGTACAATTCTCTCTATATCTATATATCTATATCTATATCTATATCTATATCTATATCTATATCTATATCTATATCTATATCTATATCTATATCTATATCTATATCTATATCTATATCTATATCTATATCTATATATCTATATCTATATATCTATATCTCAAGACCCACCTTTATCGCCAAGCATGGGGGAGTTAAGATATTCTTTCCCCCTAGGCCATTACAAGTTATGCATGGTATGTTTGTGTGTATGATTGGTTTTACTATAAGGGTTTTTAGTTGTTTTATTAATTGGATTGTTACATGCTGTTCTTTAATCATTGTTGTTAGCCGCCCTGAGTCTGTGGAGAGGGGCAGCATACAAATCCAATTAATAATAATAATAATAATAATAATAATAATAATAATAATAATCTATATCTATATCTACCTACCTGCCTGCCTACCTACCTTCCTATCCATCCATCCATCCATCCATCCATCCATCCATCCATCCATCCATCCATCCATCCATCCATCCATCCATCCATCTATCTATCTATCTATCTATCTATCTATCTATCTATCTTGTCATATATATATAATATAATATAATATAATATAATATAGTATAGTATAGTATAGTATTGTATTGTATTGTATTGTATTGTATTGTATTGTATTATATATATATAATTGTCCCAAAAATGCCAGCTCCAGGTGTATTTATTAATAAAGAGGCAATAGCCATCGCGATCTCCGGAACGTTTAAAGATTATTAAAAACTACTAAAATTACTTAGCTTTCGTTAGTCCTCTACTAACTTCATCAGAGTATTAAAATCCCATTGAAGACATAGTTGATCTTATATAATGCTGCTCAATTTGCTTATTGCTCGCATCACAGGCCCACACCCTTCCTTCCCTCATGTAATTAGCTTTGTTGTTGCTATCTTAGTCGTGCTAACAGGTGAAATTAGAATTAGAAAAAAGAGCATAATTTCACCAGTTATGCAACTAAGCTAGCTAACAACAACAAAACTAATCACCGGAGGGAAGAAACAGTGTGGGCCTGTGACGAGGGTAATGAGCCAATTGAGCAGCATACTGTATATAAGATCAACTATGTCTTCAATGGGGATTTTAATACTGTGATGAAGTTAGTAGAGGACTAACAAAAGCTAAGTAATTTTAGTAGTTTTTAATAAATTTTAAAATTTCTGGAGATCGCGATGGCTGTTGCCTCTTTGTTTATAAATATACCTGGAACTTGCATATTTAGGACAATTATATATATGATCAATTATATATATGATCAACTATGTCTTCAATGGGGATTTTAATACTCTGATGAAGTTAGTAGAGGACTAACAAAAGCTAAGTAATTTTAGTAGTTTTTAATAAATATGTATGTATGTATGTATTCGACACACAAAAAAGTAACCCTTCCCTGGTACAGAGCTGAAGTGATTGGATACTGTAGCCTAGAGGTTAATTCTCCGCCTTACAAGGCAAAGGCTGCAAGTTCAAGTCCCAGTGAGGGTATGGCTAGCTGATGAGGCCAGAACAAGGCCGAAATAGATCTATCCTAGTCTCCCTTAATTTCAAATTCAGCAAAAACATGTGACATATATATATATATATATATATATATATATATATATATATATATACATACATACATACACACACACACACACACACACACACACACAGCTCAAAAAAATAGAGAACACTTAAACAACACAATATAACTCCAAGTAAACCAAACGTCTGTGAAATCAAACTATATATATAGATGGCAGAATGATATATGTATCATTCCATTTCTGAAAGTGTCAGATGGCTTAAATTGGCATACGTTTTTCCTTAAAATTAAATGAGATGAATATAAGCAATTGAATGAGAGGAAGCAAAAAAGAAAGAAAGATAAAACAACACTCATCGGTATCTAACCCCTGATTTCAATCTTGTGCTGGGAGAGGTTTGTTATCTTTTCAAATAATTGCATTCTAATCAGGTTCCAAAGAGTATGCTTTTTTAAAATGATTTGGGATCTAATTGAAGCCCCAATTTAGCTGGTTTCATACAATATGTGAAGCCCCCACCCTCTGGCTAGCGAAGTACAGTTGCTGTGCTTGTACAACACGCTACAGTACATTCAAATAAATAATGGATTGAGGTAGCTTATCGTGGTTTAACCCGACAAGCTGCTTTCTTCAATCTGTGCCAGAAATCAGTTTAGCCTACTTTAACATGCTGTGCAAATCCATCCATGCGTGTGGTCATGTAGATTCACCTGCCTTGTTTTGATTTACGCATTGTTCCCTGTTTGGCAGCTAGCCAACAATATGTCAATCTGCTTTATTCCCTGCTCTTGCCTCCTCTTGTTTTATAAAGCAAGAGGTGGCAAGAGATCCTTTCCATCACTTGTCCAACGCAGCTGTCCAAATCATTCCATGCACAAGTCAAAAATATTTGGAAAAACAGGACGGTAGGGATTTATTTATTATTTATTTATTGGATTTGTATGCCGCCCCTCTCCGCAGACTCGGGGTGGCTAACAACAACAATAAAACAGTATATAACAAAATCCAATACTAAAAACAGTTAAAAGCCCATTATATAAAAACCAATCATACATACAGACATACCATGCATAAAATTGTAAAGGCCTAGGGGGAAAGTATATCTCAGTTCCCCCATGCCTGGTGGCAGAGGTGGGTTTTAAGCAACTTTTGAAATGAAAGGAGGGTGGGGGCAATTCTAATCTCTGGGGGGAGTTGGTTCCATAGGGCCGGGGCCGCCACAGAGAAGGCTCTTCCTCTGGGTCCCGCCAAGCGACATTGTTTCGTTGACGGGACCCGGAGAAGACCCACTCTGTGGGACCTGACTGGTCACTGGGATTTGTGCAGCAGAAGGCGGTCCCTGAGGTAATCTGGTCCGGTGCCATGAAGGGCTTTATAGGTCATAACCAATACTTTGAATTGTGACCGGAAACTAATCGGCAACCAATGCAAACTGCGGAGTGTTGGTGTAACATGGGCATATTTGGGAAAGCCCACGATTGCTCTCGCAGCTGCATTCTGCACGATCTGAAGTTTCCGAACACTTTTCAAAGGTAGCCCCATGTAGAGAGCGTTACAGTAGTTGAGCCTCGAGGTGATGAGGGCATGAGTGACTGTGAGCAGTGAGTCCTGGTCCAAATAGGGTCGCAACTGGTACACCAGACGCCCAAGTTGCGAAACCTCTCTGAGGGGGTCAGTGATTCTCCCCCCAGGGTAATGGACGGACAGATGGAATTGTCCTTGGGAGGTAAGACCCACAGCCACTCCGTCTTGTAGGGATGTCACCTGCATGAGGTAAGAGCCCTTAAAAGGACAGAAGGTGTGCGTGAAACTCCCATCTCACCTAGGTTGGCTCAAAGTGAAACTGTAGGTTGTGATCTTCAACATTGGCCACTTCTTGTTGGACTCCAACTACTTCCATCCACAGAGGATGGTGCCCATGAACAGGATGGTGGTCAGTTCAGACCAATCGTATCTGACAATTCAAGAATTAAATTAACCCTTAACCCTCACCCCCTCTAATCTATGAAGGTCTAATCCAGTGATGGGGAACCTCTTTTTCCTTGGGTGCCAAAATAATACATGCACACACTATTGTACGCTTGTGCATGCCCACATCTGTATTCAATGCCCCCCAAGTGTCCCCGCTCCCCAGGGAAGGGCTACCAAAGTTTTTACTACCACACTGTGGGCATGGCTTATGCAGGGCGCCCTGCATTTTCTTTCAACATGTTTCAGTGCAAATTGGGTGCTCTGGGGTGGAGCTCCATTTTTGCTACCCCACAGCATTCCCCCCCTGTCTAGGCAGTTGCCTACCCCTACCGCTCCCCCATTTTCTGACTTCTGGTGGGGAGCGGGGCCATTTTTGCCCTCCCCAGGCTCCAGAGACTTTCTTAGAGCTTGGGTAGGGCAAAAACGCCCTCCCTTGTCTCCCTAGATGCCCTCTGGAGGCTGAAAACACCCTCCTAGAGCATCCATGTGAGCAAAAATTCAGCTGGCAGATACCTATATGCACACTGGAGCTGAGCTAAGGCAACGGCTCATGTGCCAGCAAATATGTTTCTGTGTGTCACCTGTGGCACATGTGCCATAGGTTCACCATCACGGATCTAATCTATGAAGATCTCTCAAGAGCCTTTCCCCTCTGATTATTAGTAGCTCGATACCTGTGCTTCACTATGAAACTGTGATTGCGCTTTATAAAGCTTGAACATTAATCAGAAGTTACAATCAGCCTTTCCTCTCCCCTTCTCTCCCTTAGGCTTGCAAGCTGAACTCCTTAGCATGGAGTACAATGTCTAAGCTCCCCACCCGCAGGCCGGATGAGTCATGCACTGGCTACACTCACTGGCAGTTGGAACAGAGTTCTTTTCAGGTGAGGAGGGGGAGTAGAATGTCTAACTCCTTAGCATCAGAGAGTGTTGATGATAATATAAGAAATAACTAATGATCCGTTAGTCTTTTTGAAAAAATATTTTCTTAGTAAGCATCTAGAAGCCAGGAGGAACATACATGTCAAGTTTCATGTTTGTAGGCTTTACGGTTCTGGAGATTTCGTGATGATGCATGAGTAGTATTTGGCTTTTATATATAGAGATGAAGATTTCTCAAGAGTCTTTCCCCTCTAATCTATGAAGATTTAATCTGTGAATTTATGTTGATTTCTCAAAAGCCTTTCAACAAGATATTTTGGTGCACCATGAAGAGAACATTTGGTGCCTAGCATGCTAATTATGTGCCTATGTGGCCATTAAAGGTTCTGAAGCTGGAATAGGAAATTAAAGTTTGCTCCTGCACATTCTTGAACATTGGCACATAAGGGATGGCCACTGATTGCATTTCTCTATTTGACTGAGCCCATTGATATCAATAATTTCATATCTCACAGATCTTTTCTGATTTCACCTTTCTCCTTTTCTGCACTTTCAATGCTTTCAATTCAAGATCCAAAACGTTCAATGGCTCCATAATATTCTATTTATATATTTCCCTCTAAACATCTGAGATGGTATATATCTTATCTGATTTTGTCTCATAACTATCACTATTTTTGCCCTTTGCGCCCTGCATTTACCTGCATCCAAAACAAGATATTTTGGTGTGGGGACTCTTGGGAGGGGTAGGTTGAGCAGGGCCAGCTAGGAGTGGGATTTGGGGGGTTTCTCCAAACTGCAAAGAACCTTAGCTAGATGTTCTCCTGAACCCCTGTGTACCCCCAGCAGCCCACCTCTGGCTCTCTTAAACTGAAGCATTTCCACTGATCAGTTGTCCTTCTTTCCAATATTCTATTCATCCATTTGCAGACAGAAAGCCATCTCTGACACGCTGCCAAAGCTTTGTAATCAAGTTAGTCCTTCTGTATAACGAAAGAATTCAACCAGCTAATGCATTATCTGGAAAAATGATCTAGAAGAACATTGGCTGCCCTGTGAGATTTACACACACAAAAACTCTCCCCAAGCTGGTGCCCTTCAAACATATTAGAACTGAAGCTGTTATTAAGGAATTAATTCTGCAGATGGAGTGGCAGGGTTTCAAGCCTAACTTTCAGCAGAAGCTTCTTCAGGAAGAGGCAAGAAGAAGGAGAAAATGTGTGAAACGAGGAATTATTTATTTGTTCCACATTGAGTGAGGAGGAAGGCGGCGGTATGGGATAAAGGGTGTGGACGTAAATAGGGATACTCAGGTTGAGAACCACTGGGACTATTGGTTTGTTCCTTGTAGTGTAAACTGTAATATTCAAATACTTGAGGGATTGTCACAAAGAAGAGGGAATTGATTTACTCTCTAGGGCAGGGGGGGGTGTCAAACTCAATTTCATGGAGGGTTGCATCAGGACTGTGTTTGACCTCAGAGGGCCGAGGTGGGCATGACCAGCTTGACATCACTCCTGTTGGGAGCCCATTCATCCATCCATCCATCCGTCCGTCCGTCCATCTGTCCGTCCATCCATTCTTCTATGTCTTTTTCAATCAGTTTACAGTTCTAAAACTATAAAACAAAGAGGCCATGTTTGTATCCACTCATAATTACTAATTGGGATACTGAATGAATCCCAGCGACCTGTTAGGTCCCACAGAGTAGGCCTTCTCCAGGTCCCATCAATTAGACTATGTTGTTTGGCAGGGCCTAGGGGAAGGGCCTTCTCTGTGGGGGCTCTGGCACACTGGAATCAGCTCCCCAAAGAGATTTGTACTGCCCCCACCCTCCTTGCCTTCCGTAATAGTTAAAAACTCATCTATGCTGCCAGGCTTGGGGCTATTAGACTCTAAACCTCTGGCCGACTAATGTTGTTGTTGAGTGGGTAAGATTGACTTTTAATAATGGGCATTTTATATTAGTGGGTTCATATTAATTGGATTTGTATTTATATTGTATTGTTCTTTTATATGTTGTGAGCAGCACCGAATCCTTAGAGAGGGGTGGCATTTTTATTATTTTATTTTATTTTATTTTATTTTATTTTATTTTATTTTATTTTATTTTATTTTATTTTATTTTATTTTATTTTATTTTATTTTATTTTATTTTATTTTATTTTATTTTATTTTATTTTATTTTATTTTATTTTATTTTATTTTATTTTATTTTATTTTATTTTATTTTATTTTATTTTATGTATTTATTTATTTGTCAAACAAGTATAGTATTATAGTACATATTAACCTAACATAACATAAGTAGAATGTAGTAATAGAAAGGATAATAATACAGTAGGACAGGGACAGTAGGCACAAAAGTGCACTTATGCACACCCCTTACAGACCTCTTAGAAAAGGGGAGAGGTCGATTGTAGCTAATGTAAGGTTGAAGATTTTGGGGTTGGGGGAAGAAACAACAGAGTCCGGTAATGAGTTCCAGGCAGTGACCACTCTATTGCTGAAATTGTATTTTCTGCAGTCAAGTTTGGAGCGATTCACATTCAGTTTGTATCTATTACGTGCTCTTGTGTTGTTGTTGTTGTTAAAGGTGAAGTAGTCACTGACAGGGAGCACATTATGATGTATGATTTTATGAACAACAGTTAAATCAGTTGGAGACGATGTAGTTGTAAATTTTCTAGATGTAGTATTTGAAGTCTGGAGGAGTAGGGTAATTTGTTACTTGAGGAGGAGTGAAGGGCTCTTCTTGTGATTTCCCGACTCCTTCAATTGTATTAATGTCTGATATGCAGTGTGGATTCCACACAGGAGAGCTGTATTTTAGAATAGGTCTGACAAATGTTTTGTATGCTCTGCTTAATAAATCAATGTTTCTAGAGAAGAAGCCACGTAAGAAACAAGTAAGTAAATAAATAAATACTGAGAATTTGGAGGGGAGAGAAAAGCTGGAGGCTGGGAGAATGCCTAATCCAGCCTTGACCCTCAGTGACTTAAGTTTTCCTGCACTTAATGGGATCTAGTCTAGAATCACATTAGCTGTGTAAAGAGACTTACAACAGCCCTACTACCCCTATTTGTGAGAGTATGCTAGCTCAAGAAAATTCATAAAAGCAGCTTTAAAAATAACCTTGGAAGGAACATTGTAAACAAGCGGCTTTAAATGTCTGTCTTACATGAAGTATTTAACTAGGAGACTCAAAAACTCAGCACATTCAAATACATCATGTGTTAACCTACGTTTGGGTTTTGGGTGGCTTAATGTGTGAGGTGAACCTTACTTGATGAACTAATTTAGGATTCAATGAATTGTGCAAATCCAGAAAAATGGATTTAATTTAGTTAGTTAAGGGTGTGAAGAATCCAAATTGTATAAGGGCTGGTATTTTAAAAAATGCTTGGGGACGTTGAGGAGGAAGACATACAGAGCAGCGGTAAAATGTACTTACCTTCCCTACCAGTTCGTAATAGTCTATAAACAAGACTTAAGAGCCAGAATATGGATACTGTATTCAATATCTATCTATCTATCTATCTATCTATCTATCTATCTATCTATCTATCTATCTATCTATCTATCTATCTATCTATTTATTTATTAAACATCATCTTAAAAACCTCCAGTGTTGGAGCATTTACAACTTCTGGAGGCAAGTTGTCCCACTGATTAATTTTTCTAACTGTCAGGAAATTTCTCCTTAATTCTAAGTTACTTCACTCCTTGTTTAGTTTCTACCCATTGTTTCTTGTTCTACCTTTAGGTGCTTTGGAGAATAAATTGACCCCCTGTTCTTTGTGGGAACCCCTGGGATATTGGAACACTGCTATCATGTCTCCCCTGGTTCTTCTTTTCATTAAACTAGCCATGCCCAGTTCTTGCAACCGTTGTTCATATATTTTAGCCTCTAGTCCCCTAATCATCTTTGTCGTTCTTCTCTGCACTTTTTCTAGAGTCTCAACATCATTTTTGCATCGTGGCAACCAAAACTGTATGCAGTATTCCAAGTGTGGCCTTAATGAGGCATTATAAACTGGTATAAACACTTCATGTGATCTTGACTCTGTCCCTCTGTTAATGCAGCTTAGAACTGTGTTGGCTTTTTTGGCAGCTGCTGCACACTGCTGGCTCCTATTTGAATGGTTGTCCACTAGGACTCCAAGATCCCTCTCACCGTTACTACTGTTGAGCAATGTACCACATGTACTATACCTGCGCATTTTGTTTTTCTTGCCTAAAACCTTACTTTTTTCACCATTGAATTTCAATTTGTTAGATAGCGTCCATTGTTCATGTTTGTCAAGATCCTTCTGTATTTTTTGCCTATCTTCTGGGGTGTTTAGCTAAATGTTTCCCTTTTCTACATTAAGCTGAGTTTTTGGATTACATACAGCCACGTCATGGAAACCACTGATGGATAGATTCCAGCAGTGAAAAAATATCACATATCCATGGGGGGTAGCATCCAATCATTTTTGACCCCACTCGTATCAACTCCAGAGGAGATACAGTCACATGATCAAGGCAATGCCTTTGATCTATGTCTGTTTGCATTAAGAACCCAACATGTGAGTCTAGCACAGGGAGAATCTTTAGATGGCTTCCCTGCTACAGGCGAAACACATGAAGTTGGATCTAAAACATTCTCATTTTCTCACAGTATTACACGATGTCAGACAAATGCTCACTATGGAAGGTGCATGGGGATGAGCATTAAAAGGCAGCAAAGTACTTATTGCAGTCTACAAGTGATAAAGGCAACACAATTAAAGCAGATCTGGAGACAATTATTAGAAATACAACAATGACAAAGATATGGTCAGTTAGCAAACAGAAGGACAAAAAACATGCACAAACCAATAACAGTTCACTCTAC
Organism: Erythrolamprus reginae; assembly: GCF_031021105.1. Classification (NCBI taxonomy): domain Eukaryota; kingdom Metazoa; phylum Chordata; class Lepidosauria; order Squamata; family Dipsadidae; genus Erythrolamprus; species Erythrolamprus reginae. Next base: position 107,590,488 of record NC_091954.1, read on the forward strand.
GGTTACTGGAAATAAAAGCAAATGGGCATGAAACACCTTCGAATATGAATCAGGAGTTCCACTCTCTCTCTTTCAATTTGCCTGATTCATAAACTGGTTTGCATGTAAAACCAAAACAGGATATATCAAAGCAAAGCTTCCTGCGCCATCACAGTATCCCTAGGTCAATAAAAACGTGGCATCAAACAGATAGATGTTCCTACAAGGATTATTACCTCTGTGCAGTGATGGGCTACCAAAATGTTTACTACCACACTGTGGGCGTGGCTTATGCATTTTGTTTCAACATCTTCCGATGCAAATTGGGTGCTCTGGGGTGGAGCTCCTAATTTTGCTACCGGTCCGGAACTGCATCCCTGACCGTTCCCATAGGAGCCCATCACTGCCTGTGTGTAACCTATGCACACGTACAATGTGTCAAGGAACAAACCAGCAGCGAAGAAAACCAGAACCCACAACTGGACTCCTTAGACATTTATTTTGCTTTGCATGTTTGTTAAGGAGCTGCTTTTGGGAACTGGCAAGGCGTTAACACATATTCACATAAAATACAGACAGAATCACAACCTTCTTACATAGGGGGAAACCAATATTTTCACTCTAATACCTGGTGGAACAAAAATTAATCAAAAATTACCTCTTCCTGCCTCCTCCTGAGGGCACTTAAATCATTTAAAATGTTGGTGAAATCTGACATTTCAGATTTTCAAGGCTGTATACTCCTGATTTTAAACATAAGGTATTTTCAGACAACGGCAACAACTGATAGGTAACTATGAAGTTACCTATTTACCTTGATGTACAGTATGCGTATGGATAATTCAATATTGCAAAAGTAAAATATATAAAAGGCAACTGAGAATGAGTTATTTTAAGGCACAGAAGCATATTGGCAATTGCTAATAAATAACTGGAATTAAGCTACTTTGGGATTTTACACAAATGGGGTAAATTAAATGAAATAACTGCAAGGTTTGAGCCTTTGAACTGGTTTGAATCCTTCAAGTAATTTAACATTCAGGGGTATTTGAATATGTAGAAATAGTAATAAAAAGGAGGGCTGGTATTTTAATACATACTTTTGCAAATTGGTGATAACAGGGCCTGTATCGTTTGTGATTGCTATGGTTACCATTATTTTAAACACACTGTATGCTTCAATCTGGCAAATGGTGTAGAATTCATTTATTTCTGTTGAAAAAAAAATTCTACTTGAATAGCTCCCATGAAGTTAAAAAGGAACATGATACACAGGAGAATGAAACAGCTTTTGAAGCCGAATTTCCTTTTCAACCAGAAATACTTTTATTCAACTTTTCATTAAGCCATGTGTCATATTGAACTTCTTATGATAGTTATGCTAAGGATTATCACATGCTTCTTATTGGAAAGCATGTTTGATCTGTTCCTTTGAAAAATGGAAGTTTAGTATTTTCAATGTTTATGATTTGATGGACTATATAGGGGTTTTTTAGATTTAAGTAAAATGTGTAAAGAGAATTAGGAGGCACTACGGCCTAGCAGTTAATTAGAACGTTAGAAATTGTTGTGGTTGGCTCTGGCCCAGCTCCTGCCCCAGGGAATGGGGAGGTGGATGCAGGGGAAAATTCAACATGTCACAGGCCTGTGTTATTGCCGACAGAATCAGAACAGAGTTTAGTTTCCTTGGACGAAGAAGAAGGTGGGAGTGACTCGGCAGAGGAGGGCTTGGCACATAGCCAAGGCAGTCAATCTTCCTTATCTTCTATAGCTTCAGATTATGACATTTTGGATCCACGCAAGCGCAGAATTATGCGTAGAAGAGACCAAGTAAGAACATATTACAGGAAATAAGGGAGGCCACCTGTGTTTGGGTGGGGCTCCAGTAATTAGGGCTGCTGCTATAAATAGCAGCATGTGGGTTTGGCCATTGTGGAAGAATATCTGTTGCAGTATCGTCAGGAATCAGGTGTGCTGGACTTTGTTGCTTTTTCACGCCTTTGAAACCAAAGCAGAGCAGTGTGTGTGTGTGTGTGTGTGTGTGTGTGTGTGTGTGTGTCTCCCTTCGTTGGAAGAAGAAGGGGTGTGAAGTTTCTTCACAGCTGCTAGCTAAGTACTTAATGACTGCTTAAGGGAAATTGTACAGACTACCTGATTGTGTTGGGAAGAGTGCTCTTTGCAATACAAAAAGAGTGCTTAGTTTATTTTAACTTTTCTGATAAAGAACATTGTTTTGAATTTTCAAACGTGTGTGTGTCTGAAATTTGTATCCTTGAATTTCGGGAGGCTCCTATCAGAGAGCTCGGCAGAACAGAAATATTGTTTGTTAGTTTGTTAGTATATATTTGAGGGAACATTAATGAGGAAATATAATACATGATGATCGTGATTGTTGGAGGACAAGATTAGTAAAAAAAAATCTGCAATAAGGGAGAAAGGATTTATGGAGAAATTAACAATTTTGAATTATGTTTTTTTTTCTGGGATTATATAAAAGTTAGTAACAAAATACTGCATTTTATTGTCCTGGAATTAGAAGATATTTGGAATTGTATTAAAGTGTATGAAGGGGAAAAAAATAAAAAAATATACAGTATATGGAAAGATAGAAGTTATAGAGCTATTTTGATGTCCAACATGTTATACTTAAAAGTAAACCTGATATAGATTTCATTTATAACTGGAAACTTTTCTTCAGTTATGGTTTAATGTATGGAATTGTGCCATATCCCAAATATGGCTTATTATACATTTAGTTTATATCTTAACTTTACAAGCAATTAGAATATGTGATTCTATAGTTATAATTAGATCATCTATAGTTAGAATTATGTTGCCTATAATTCTAGCTTTTATGTCTATACCATTTTAATCAGATACTCTTCAGTTAACGTTCTTGGTTTAGTCTTCATTTAGTCTTAGCCTTAGCTTTTCCTAGTTAGTCATAGCTTAGTGCTAGCTTAGTCTTATTTTAGTCTTAGTCTCAGCTTTTCTTTTACAAACCAAGGAAACATGTGTATCAAGGGTGAGTTCTACCTTACCTCGGTACCGGTTTGCTGCCCCTCCCATATGCAGTGCCAAAATAATCTAAGGGGAAAAAGGATGAAAAAATAATAATCCAGGGAGAAAAAAGCTGAACAAGATGGCAACTGCATGCACTGCGCATGCTCAGAAGGAAAATAATAATAATAATAATAATAATAATAATAATAATAATTATTATTATTATTATTATTATTATTATTATTATTATTATTATTTTAAAATAATAGTGGCACCCATAGACCAGCACCAACCGAACTATGATGGTGACATCATTGTGATGTCACCAGTGGGTCTCTCGCGGTTCAACCGCTACTGGTAAAACTTATTTTCAGTTGTGCCCTGTTTCATCGAATCTGTTAATGTACTGTATAACCTAGCTTTTCTAAAGTTGAGAACTGCAAACTGCAAAACTGAAGACAATTGGGTACAATTTGGATAAGATCTCCCATGAGCCACAGCAAACAGAACATTCTAGAGAAAAAAATGGCCTCCACATTCAACATGGTGGACTTGTGCGAAGGAGGTAGGGGTGGTAGGAATCAGTAAACACGACTATTTCAAAAGCATTAAACATTGTGAAGTACGGCACAAAATTCAACAAACCAAGTCTGTTTTATCTTTTTGCTATTAATGTTCATTTATATCACTGCTTTATGTAACCATGGACAGCATGGATCACAGCTGGTAATTTTGAACAGTTTTAGATGCTTTGCTAATGATAACATGCACAATCTTGTTACGTATGCCATTTTACTTCGAACACCTGCCTTCCAAAAAATAAATAAATTCCAACGTTAATGCAGAATATGTGAAAGGATGAACCAGAAGTAATGTTTTTCTCTGATTTTGTACTATATTTTATGTCTTTCATACGTCTTTGAAAACTTTTGTAACAATATATTACATATAACTTTATAATACTGTAAGCCAGACCCTGAGAGCAATGCCAAAGAAGAAATCATATAAATGCAGTTATAAATAAATGCTGGATGTAGCTTTTTTTTTTTGTAAAGGATACAGGTGAAAATATTCTGTTCAACATATCAGCAAGGTGATTTTAAAAATTTAATATTTTTAATATTTTTTTGTTGCCAATATGCCTTCAGTGTTATTTGGATTAAAAATATGTGGATTTAAATAGCTCTCTCCCAGTGTGATGATAAAGTTAGAACAAGAGAGAGGAAGAGAGAGAAAATGAAGAAAGAAAAAGGTACAGCAAGAGTAAGAGAAAGCGGGGAGGGGGGTAGGTAGGTGGGTATAATTGAACATAGAAGTCAAGAAGAATGGAAGATATCTAGAAAATGATTGAGCTACCATATCTCAGCGGAAAAGAACCAGTGACCACAAGATGGCAGCAAATAGATACTAAAATGATACTTCTCTACTGCCACCTAGTGGCTGAGTGTTTGCAACCAAAAAAATGGAAGCTCTGCTAATGGTCGATCTCCATTTGCATTGAAATACGCCAGCTTCCTCCTTCAAATCCGGACCATTCTGCCCACCTGTGATTTCATAGTAAGGAGGGGTTTTTCCTCCGGAGACTCCTCCCTCGGTATCTCCTTCATCACCATGGCAACAGCCTTATCTGCCGCCCTAGAGCCTTTCCCCTATAACAGTGAAATCAACAATGGCTTGTGTCAGGAGGAAACGTATGACATTCCTGTTACAGATGTAGAAATAGCTTTAATATGACATTATCATCATCCATTTCAATTCCCTTCCTCCTCTCCTCCCGCCAAACAAACACACAAAAAAGCAAGAAGTTAAGCTAACATGTAAAATAGTGGAAGCAAATTGTTGGTGCTGGAAACAAAAATGAAAATTTAAAAGCAGTTAAGCAATCATACAGGACAGGTATTGGCACAGCTGTTAACAATAAGATGTAATTTAAATTTATAGGTGCATGGTGTCCAATCCAACATACTTTATAGCTTTCCAAGTATAATCATTAGTTTCAATCCCATTTCAGTTTTCCATAGATGATACAATGGATTATTGAAAGCAACTTTTCATGGTGTCTAACCAGAAATCTTGGAGCTACCTTTGGTGGGACATGTCCTTAATGCGGCCTCCAGAATTTGGTGCTAAATTGTCATTTTCCTGGGTCAGTAAGAGGATATGTTTAAATCCCATTGGGCTGATTGGATAAAGTTTAGGCTGAAGTTATATTATACCGTATTTTTCGTATTTCGTATTTAGTTTTTGGGGAGGAAAATAGGAGAAAGAATCTGCTCACCAGATATTCATCTGGCTAGCGTCCTTAGTCTGGTCAGGTTCAGCACATTATTTTGTCCCTTGGTTAGGGCTTTTAAAAAAAGAGTAACTATGAATGAGCTTGCAAGCCAGTAAGAGCTGGGAAAATCATTAGCACCTGATTAGGGCTGGAAAGAAACATTTGGAGCAAGTTAGAGCAATGAAAAAAAAACACCTGCAAAGACTTAGGGCTTGAAAAACATTCTTTGCAAAGAGTAACAACGAAAGAGCTTGCAAGTGGGTAAGAGCTGAGAACATCATTAGCACCTGGTTAGGGCTGGAAAGAAACATTCAGAGCAAGTAGAACAATGAAAAAAATCCCTGCAAACACTAGGTTTAGGAAAATATTCTTGACAGAGAGTAACAATGAAAGAACCTGCAAGTTAAGAGCTGGGAAGATTGTTAGCACCTAGTTAGGGCTGAGGGGGAAAAGCTTTTTTTAAATTTTTTTTTAAAAGCTACATTCAGAATATAAGATGCACTTGAATTTTCACCCTCTTTTTGGAAGGAAAAAGATGCATCTTATACTCCAAAACATACGGTAGTTAGGATTTTCCAAAGTCATTTTAGAAGCACACCAAAGTCCACAGGAAATTCCCCACCCCTTAAAAATAGCCAAATCCTCCTATATTTTGTTTCCTGGTGGGTTGCAATTTTATAATTTCGTTGATACAATATTTAGGATGAATTTGTGACCACTTACTGCCGTGGGTTAAATTATAAATCAGCTTCCAGCCTGAATTTCAGGAAGCTTAAACTCTGGAGCAGAAGTCTCCAAGCTTAGCAACTTTAAGACTTGTGGATTTCAACTCTGGGAGTTGAAGTCCACAAGTCTTAAAGTTGCCAAGGTTGGAGACCCCTGCTCTAGAGAGCTTTTGACATAGCACTTATCCATAAAAAATATAATAAAAAGTCCAAGTCCAATTAATAAATTTTGATCTATCTGAGATTGTTGTGGAGGACAACAAGGCCTATCTCTCCAAGCTGCAGTGAGACACACAAAGTAATGTGCAGGTAGTCCTCGACTTCTGACCACAACTGAACCCAAAATTTTGATTGCTAAGTGAGATGTTTGATAAATGAGTCTTGCCCCATTTTATAACCTTTTTTGGCCTTGGTTGGTAAGTGAATCACTGTGGTTGTTAAGCCAGCCAGATGGTCGTTAAGTAAATCTGGCTTCCCAATTGACTTTGATTGTCAAAAAGTCCCAAAATGAGGGGGGGGATCACAGGACCCCGGAACAGCAACTGTCAAAAATATGAGTCAGTTGCAATGGTCATAAGTGTGAAAAACAGTCAAAAGTCGTATGTTTTTCAGTGCCGTTGTAACTTTGAAAGGTCATTATACGAATTGTTGTAAGCCAAGGTTTACACAATGAAGGGCTACCAATTTTTTTACTACCACGCTGTAGCTGTGGCTTATGCAGGACGCACTGCATTTTCTTTCAACATCTTTCAGTGTAAATTAGATGTTCTGGGGTGGGGAGCTCCATTTTTGCTATCCCAGTGTGTCCCCCTCCGTCCAGGCAGTAGCCCACCCCTGCCCTTACAATGGTACCTCTACCTAAGAACGCCTCTACTTATGAACTTTTCTAGATAAGAACCAGGTGTTTTTTTGCCTCTTCTCAAGAACCGTTTTCCACTTACAAACACGAGCCTCTGAAACTGTAACCAGAAAAGGCAGGGAGAAGCCTCCGTGGGGCCTCTCTAGGAATCTCCTGGGAGGAAACAGAACCTCCACCCTCCCTGTGGTTTCCCCAATTGCAGGCATTATTTGCCTTTACATTGATTCCTATGGGAAAAATGCTTCTTCTTACAAACTTTTCTACTTAAGAACCTGGTCACGGAACAAATTAAGTTCGTAAATAGAGGTACCACTGTATATGAATACTTCAAAACATTGTATGTAAAGGTTTTGCTAGATTAGCAAGATGCCAGATCAAAATTAAAAGTTGTAGGATTGGACACCATGTGTGGTGTTGCTTGAAAAAGAAATTAAATCAATATGAACATCCCCAACCCCATTCTTATTTGCAAATACCATCATGCTGAACACTTTCATTGTTGTCAGTCCCAGAAAGACTTCAGAGAGTCTGCAACTATGCATCATTAACACAGTCATATAAATTTATCAGGTTACTGTTTTCTTCCATTGTGTCTTTTGTCTTCTTTTCACAGGAGACCAGAGATAGGGATAATAATACAGCTCATTTCCCATCACCTGCGATGTAATGGAAGCTTCCATTGGCCAATTATCTTAAGATAATTTTAACCATCAACTGCACAGTTGGCTTAAAAAGCATCTTAATTTCCTACTTGGGGCACAATCTACCCATTGGCATATGGCAGTATTTTCCTCTGAATTGTTAAAAAAATAAAAGAAGTATGATGATTACTAGGACATCAAGAGTGACATACCAATATTTGCAATAAAATAAAATAAAATAGAGAGCTAGAGAGAGAGAAAGAGAGAGAGAAAAGAAAGAAGGAAGGAAGGAAGGAAGGAAAGAAAGAAAGAAAGAAAGAAAGAAAGAAAGAAAGAGAAATTAATTTAATTCACTCTAGAGCAAAAGTCCCCAATATTTGCAGCTTGATGGGATAGGGGGAAGTGGAGGAGAACTGGACAGTGAGCAACTTGAGTTGTGGGCGCCTGCTTTTCAGCCTGACACTCGCACAACCTGCTTTTGAATAAGCTGTGGCCTGATAGTGAACAGGGGAGATTGTGGCTCGCTTCTTAAAACACAATAACAAAACGCAGATACAATATGTGTTGCCTCAGGAGACAAAGCAATTCTAAAATGCATTTTTAAAAAAAAGAAAAGATGGCAGGAACCAAGGAACTTCTCTGGGGACAAAAAACCATATTGATGACAGCAAAAACTTCCTTCAAACTAGCTTTGATATCCAATGCCAACGGTGACCTCCACTATTCAGACACACAGCATGACTATGATAAAAAAAACCCTTACAATTATCTTGCATGTTTTAAGCCATCTTAAAACATTTTAGTTCAATGTGGTGGAATTTCAATTCTGTCTTTCTTACTTATGATAGAAAAGTATCTTTCAGAGAGATCCTGTATAAATAAAACACTATTACAACTTTTCAATTCTTTCAGATGCAATTGTAAAGCCGTGTGGGCCTCTAGTTTTCTTTGAATGTATAATTGCACTGCGCATATGTGATGATTGAAGTCCTGTCCAGTAATCTGACAATGTTGATCAGAAGTTCTCCAGATTTATGATAAAATGCAATGATGATCACCCTAAGGTCAAGTCAAATCTGACTGCAGGTCAGGGGGTGGAGTGTTTGCTGTTCTGTGCCACTACTCCTGAGCGTTGCACCTCTGGTGTGTGCATGGGAGCGCCCGAGCAAGATTTTGCTTCTGTGCGAAGCAAATTCTTGCAAAGGGATGCACGCACGAGAGCGATTATGTTCATTGTTTTGCAAGCAAAAAAAAAATCACCGAAATCTCTCTAGTCAGGGACTGACTAGTTTGATTGCCTTGCAGTCCAAGTGACTCACAGAAGTCTATATGCACAAACATATAGCTACTTAATCATAGCACAAATGCCATGAGTAAGACTCATGGTACAAGGCTTCTATTTGCTAGAACTTCACATTTGTTTCCTTGAGTAAATTTTTAAACATCTTCAAATAATTTCTGCTGTACTAAAATGATTACATTGGTACTCATTTTCAGGAATTTAGACACGGATACTTTCCTGCTCTGCAAGTATGTTAGCAAAGGGTTTGCAGAAAAGAACCACTGTCTATTTTTCATCAGCTCTAGAGGTGGAAAGTTAAATGATGGATCAGGCATGGACTTGCTCGTGACTGGCTCCCTTATTGTGCAAGAAACCTGGCTGGAAAAATGTGAGATGGGGACAGGCAGTAGCAGTGTAGAACTAAGGTTACAAAACAAAGAAAACAAATTTGGATGGCAAGAGCAGGTAAAAATAACACTCTTCCATAAAGGCAACACACAAATTCACTGAATGTGACTTGCAATGTACAAGGAATGGAAATATTCTGGCAGATAGTTTTATATACATTTTAGGTTCTGCTTAATCCCATTATTTCATCTGCTTATTTTTCTAAGTAGGAATTATGATGTAGAAAGTAATTGGAAATAAAAACATGGAAAGCCACAAATGTGGCACTTGTATATTAGCAACATCTACCGTGTTTTCCTGAAAATAAGACACTGTCTTATACTAATTTTTGCTCCAAAAGTTGTGCTACGTCTTATTTTTGGGGGGTGCCTTATATTTCGATCCTTCCCCTTTAATTCTTGGAGCATTGGTACGTTCCACTTGAAGAGCCTTACTGCCCCCGCTGCCGCCAATTTTGCTGCCGCCGATTTTGCCACCGCCGGGCCCCTCAGCTGTTTGGCGGCCCACATGTCTACCCACCTGCAGCAGCAAAGGGGTCCGACGGTTTGGGCTGGTCAGCATCAGGAGCTGCTCCTCCGATGCCACCGCCAATTTCACTGCTGCGCCGCCGTGACGACAGAAGACACGTGGGCCGCCAGACAGCTGAGAGGCCCGGCGGCAGCAAAATTGGCAGCAGCAAAATTGGTGGTGGCATCGGAGGAGCACCTCCCAATGCTGACCAGCCCAAACCGTTGGCCCTTTTTGCTGCTGCAGGCGGGTAGCCGCCCATCCATCGGGCTGTCTTCTGCCTCTGGATCTGGAGGCACGCCCTTGGCCACCGAGGGCTTCTCCCCAAGCGGCGCCTGCGCCGAAAAAAGATGGGTCCAGCAAGGGGGCTGAGCCTTGGCCGCCGCTGCCCAGATTGCACCTCCTGCCGGTGTGGCGGCCAACAGAAGACACGGTGGTAAGATCTGTGGCGGCAGATGTCCTGTGAGCCACCAAGCAGCTCAGTTTTGGGGTTAAGTAAAACCAGGCATGAAGGAGGGTGGGGGGAGGAAGAAAGGAAGCATATTACGGTATCGTATGTTTTTCCACCACTACGCCTTATTTTCGGGGAGTGCCTTATATTAACAAATTCTGCAAAACCTCTGACACGCCTTACTTTCGGGGTATGTCTTATTTTCGGAGAAACACGGTATGTATCAGATTTTAAGGCAATGTTGTTTCATTCCATCCAAGTCAAACTGAGTCTGCTTGATAGTATAAAATAACAATAAAATTTTGGGTTTTTTGCTTATAAAAAGCCACCGAGGCACCCCTGTTCTGAATAACACCGGCATCCAACTTAACATTTTGAAATAATATACAAGATACAAGAATCTCCAGTTGTGTCCAAAACATGCTCATATAAAATACATCAAGTTTAAGCATGCTTCTTCCCTTTGCACACTTCTGTCATACCCAAACTGCAAAATGCACGGTATTGTGAATTGTAATCAGGATATGGTATTTTATCCGATGAAAAGCACATTCTGCTTGCTAAGCGTTAACAAAAATTATCTGGCCAAATTTGCAGAGTTTTCAGTACCATTCACTCTGTGTCAGTATCCTTTGATGCGATATATATGAGGCTGGTGTTGCGCTAGCGGTAAATAACATGCGTTTTTTTGCAAAAGAGCACGCGCCTTTCGTGCTGAAGGTTGGAATAAAAGCACATTTCGTCAGTCGGAAAAGATGCATTATTGAAAACATGCGATGCTTTTGAAATGTCCGGTACAGGAGGAGAAATAAAAACCCACCAAGGCAAAGATCAGCTTGCATTTTTGAAGCCACAGCCACCTTTTCTTCAAGGTCTCACCTACTGCCTGAAAACAGTCATGATACTCATATTAGTGCTTGTTAATCAGTCAATCAATCATCATCATCATTAATCCACTGGATGGCTGCAATCATCATAAAAACCACAACATTCTAATTTTTGTTCCACAAGGATAATCCACCATTCCTGTTCCGCCGTAGAAGACTGCAAAATCTTTCACCGAAGGCCTGTTGGGTAGCGAAAAGGCTGGAAAAATAGGATGCTTTAACACAGAACCATAGTCAGCTTCAAACATACTCCTTTCCTGGTTGAAAACAGTCGTGATGCTCATATTAGTGTTTGTGAATCAACCAATTATCAGCATTAATCCATTGGGTGGCTGTAATAACACCACAACATTTCATTTGTTCCCCACAATCCACTGTAGCTGCCATATAATGTTAGGATAGGATTTGATATCTGGACTTCTGACATAAATGCCTCATACACTCTGATTTCATTAGCCAGAATAGGACTGAACGTAACAACCACATAAGATAAGTCTGCATTTCTGGTGAACCGATTAGGTCCCACAGAGTGGGCCTTCTCTGGGTCCCGTCAACTAAACAATGTCGGTTGGTGGGCCCCAGGGGAAGAGCCTTCTCTGTGGCGGCCCTGACTCTCTGGAACCAACTCCCCCCAGAGATTAGAACTGCCCCTACTCTCCCTGCCTTCCGTAAACTCCTTAAAACCCACCTTTGTCGTCAGGCATGGGGGAACTGAAACACCTCCCCCGGGCATGTACAATTTATGCATGGTATATTTTGTGTGTGTGTTTGTTAGAAAAATGGGGTTCTTTTTAAATATTTTAAAGTTATTTGGATTTGTTATGAATTGTTGTGTCTTGCTGTGAGCCGCCCCGAGTCTGCGGAGAGGGGCGGCATACAAATCTAAATAATAAATAAATAAATAAATAAATAAATAAATAATAAATAAACTTTGCTTGAGGAAGTGACTGGCCATAAAGCGGTTCATGGCAGCCCCCCTTGAATAACAAGAACGTATCAGCAGGATGAGAACTGTGTGATAAAAGGATGCATATTTACATTTCCTGGGATAAACAGGACGAAGGCAGCAATAAAAGACCTTGCTTTGAGGTAAACAGGAGATAGCCATTCTAACAACAAAGGTCCCAGGAAATTGGCCATGAGAGACATTTGTTCAGTAGAAACTAGTTACGTGCCATATGTAGATAGGAAGGACTCGGAAGTTGTGTCATATCTTAGAGTTATATTATTGGATGTTTGTTTACCACTTGACATATACGTATAACCTTACCCACTTTGCATATTCCCCCCAATAAAAGGAAGTGCACGGGCAAAATCTGTGTCATTTTACCCGGAGAGAAATGTGTCCAAGTTTTCTTTCTAGGATTCGCGTTCGTGAGTGACCCCACGCGTCTGGGTTGCCCTAAGTCCCTCTGAAGACCTCGATCCCCTCAGGGACTTTGCGGCGTCGCAATCCACAATTCCTGTTTTTTTTTTTTCTGGAGAACACTGCAGAAGTTGTATCAAGGAAAAGGCTGGAAAAACAGAGTACCACAACACAGAACATAGTCAGCTTCAAACATCCCCCTGGTCTCTGCATAGAACAGCAGATCAAAAAAGATCTGAGAATGGCAATTGAAATATTGGAGTGATTAATGCCTGCAATTAATGGGAGCAGGTGCAAGTTCTAAAAAACAAAGTAATTTTCTACACAACACATAATTAATTAAGGGAATTTGCTGCAAAGTATCCTGCTTACCACGTTCTTATATTCTGCTTTTAATTATAGTGAAATTCACCGAGATTCTTTGGCAAGGCTTAAGATGGTGTCTTTAGAAAGCCATTAAGTTTTTCATTAGGACTGGGAGAAAACATATTTGGAATATTTATTGTATCTCAAACAAACAAAAAATGTTTTTGTAAAAATGGGTTTCTATCATTTTATTTCTACAATGCCATTTTTAGTGATTCTTCAACAGAGGTAGCTGGGAGTCAATCATAAGAAAATCAGCCTGATTTGCTGTTTTGATCAGCAATCTTTAAGTTTTATATAAACTCAATCTGTGTAGTCAGGAGGACAGAAGGGAAAGGGGGGACATGATCGAAACATATAAATATCTTAAAGGGTTACATAAGGTTCAGAAGGGAAGTGTTTTAATAGGGAAGTGAACACAAGAACAAGGGGGCCCAATCTGAGGTTAGTTGGCGGAAAGATCAGAAGCAACTTGAGAAAATATTATTTTACTGAAAGAGTAGTAGATGCTTGGAACCAACTTCCAGCAGACGTGGTTGGTAAATCCAGAGTAACTGAATTTAAACATGCCTGGGATAATCATAGATCCATCCTAAGATAAAATACAGGAAACAGTATAAGGGCAGACTAGATGGACCATGGAGTCTTTTTCTGCTGTCAATCTTCTATGTTTCTATGTACATGAAATGCATAATAGAAAAAGAAGAAATAGGCTTTCCCTTGTACACAAAACCTGAAAATAGAAAAAATACAGTAGGTCAGGCGACCTAAATAATTCCTATAAAAGTTTCTGTGCTAAATTATGTGAATTGGGGGATGGAAGTCTGAGGAAGGGTCAGATAACCTTCGAGTAGTAGTGTCAAAGTTGTGTTGTCATGGTGCTATCATGTCACATATTGTACCTTTCCCCCTTTTTGCTAAACCAGGTGTGGGTGTGGCCAGCATGTGACATACCCGGCCCACCTTAGACAGCCCTGCCTTAGTGGAAACTAGGAGGCCCACTCTGGCCTCCTTTGAAAAACACCTGGAAATCATATGAGCTTCTTTAAATAAACTTTGCTGACACAGCTTATGTCCATTAAGAAGATGAGGATATTTTGGTAACGGCTTTGTTTTACAGATAATATGCGTTTCCTCTGTAATCAACTTGTATTTCCTTACTGATGTAACTAATAAAATATAAATGCTGACTGAACGTATGTATCTTTTTCTTTTATGTACGCTGAGAGCATATGCACCAAGACAAATTCCTTGTGTGTCCAGTCACACTTGGCCAAGAAAATTCTCTTCTCTTCTCTTCTCTTCTCTTCTATTCTATTCTATTCTATTCTATTCTCCTGCAAGAGTCTGAAGACTCAACTACGCCGCCAAGCTTGGGGCCATTTAGACTCTATCCCACTGGCCAATGAATGTAATATACTGCATGTCTATTGTTTGTATGGGAATGATTGCCTTTTAATGTTACTGGAGATTAACTAGTCTAAATTAATTGGATTTAGGATATCTGCATTGTTTTCTTCTATATGTTGTAAGCCACCCAAGTCCTCAGAGAGGAGCAGCATATAAAACCAATGAATGAATGAATGAATGAATGAATGAATGAATGAATGAATAAATAAATAAATAAATAAATAATTGGGGCTTTCGGACTTGATTAAGACAATATTTGTTGGGCTCTAGAATTATTCTATTCTATTTTTAAAAAGTATGCATGCTCTAAAATGTCCAAATGTTGCCTATTTTAATAATGGTTTCCGGCAAAAGGCCAGGGGAAAGGAGACTGACTTTTACAACCGAGATGTAAATATTATTATAAGTATGGCACAGAACGACAGCTGTAATATACCTTTTCTGTGATCTTAACTCCACTTAAAATAACTAACGTAACGTGCTGTACTAAAATTATTATTTGCCAGGTTCTGGAACAACCTGATGACAGGCGTTCGGAATTTACTCACTTTTAAACGCACTCAAAAGACACTTTGTGGTAGAAAAAAACTGACATCTGACTCTTTTCCTGCCAAATTAATGTCTAGGGAAGTGCAAAGCTCTGTTTCAATAATGATTTAAGTAAAGCACCCCTTTGAAGCACCTTCATTACACAACGTGTGCCTTTTCTAATGAAATAAAGCTGCTGTATTACTTTGATTCAGTTGGTCCTCTATCAGTCCCAATTAATGGAACAGGTTCCTACGTGTGTCCAGTGCATAGTTCCCTCTAAGCTGAGCAGTGAGCAATCGCTCACTTAAAAATCATTATCAACTCAGAGTTTTTCAAACCTGCCCAGAAGCCGAGAGGGAAAGAGTGAGAGGGAAGGAGAGAGAGAGGAAGAGAGATAGAAAAAAGAGAGGAAGGAAAAGAGAAAGAAAAAGAATGGGAGTAAGGAAGAGAGAAAGAAAATCAAAATCTAGTTTGAAACTAGCTCAACTATTTAAGTGGCATTTTGATATTGATAGAGTTGCCCTATTATGAGCTCACTGTTATAGACACACAGTACAGTATTTTATTTTGAAATTCTCTGAGGCAAAACAGGGTGGGTTTTTTATTTGTTTGTTTGTTTGTTTGTTTGTTTGTTTGTTTATTTATTTATTATTTCTGTGCCGCCCAGTCCCGAAGGGACTGCCGCTCAGACACTATACTTTTCCGCCCCCCCCCAAAAAAATTAGAGGGAACACTGGTCCAGTGCATGATTAAAAGCTGTTGTAACCAGTGGTGGGTTCCTACCGGTTCTAACAAGCTCTTTAGAACTATTAGTAAACTGGCTAATGATGTCACAGAGCTGATTATTATTATTATTTATTAGATTTGTATGCCGCCCCTCTCCGTAGACTCAGGGCGGCTCACAACAGTGATAATAACAATACATGGTAACAAATCTAATACTTAAAATCTAAAATAACAGTTTTACATTAAAAAGTCTAAAAAGAAAAAAAAACCCCAATCGATAAAATACATACACACAGTCATATCATGCAGAAAACTACATAGGCAAGGGGGGGATGTCTCAGTTCCACCAAGCCTGATGACAGAGGTGGGTTTTAAGGAGTTTACGAAAGGCAAGGAGGGTGGGGGCAGTCCTAATCTCTGGGGCAAGATTCTGTTGATGCTGGTCCATGGGCACCGCCATTTTGTTTTTGGCTTGTGCGCAGACGCAGAAGCTATTTTTTGTTTCTGCGCATGCACAGTAACTTGATTTGGGGCACTGCACATGCACGCACGCTCATGCGGTGCGGGTGGAAGCTAACCAGCAGTGAGGAAAGTTAGAACCCACTCCTAGATGTAACTATTACTGAATGTACAAAAACTGGGGAACTTAGTCTCCCAAAAACTATTCTCTTCTGAGAGGGTTTCAGGCAAACCTTTTGATATGCAAAAGCAGCTCAGCTTAACCAAAAAACCCCACATAAAAACATGACCCTTTGGTGCAGAAATGAATAAACTAACATTTGAAATTGAAGAAGAGGAAGACACTGAATATTTTGAGATATGGGAACTGTTTTTTCGACGGCTGGATGAGAGAAACAGGAGTTGGAATTTCAAAAATGATCAGAAAAAGTTTGATTTTATCATTTAGGTTGTTTACTGTAACTTATTAATTTTGATTATTTTATTAGTATTAATAATTAATATGTGTTAGTATTAATAATTAATATGTATTAGTATTAATAATTAATATGTATTTGTTGTGGTTAGCTCTGCCCCTGCCCCTACCCCTGCCCCAAGGACTGTGGATGTGGGGGAGACATCCACATGCTGCACGCCTGTTTTGCCCCCGGTGGAATCTGATGATGAAGGCTCCTCTGACCAAGAAGACATGAGTGACAGGGAGGAGGAGAGTGTGGCAGACAGCTCAGAAGGAGATCAATTATCTAGCTCCTCCTTGGATTCAGAACAAGAGTTAATGATACAGCCACGCATGCGGAGAGCGATGCATAGGCAACAACAACGGAGAGATTATTATCAAAGAAAATGAGGCCACCTGTGGTTGGGTGGGGCTGTGGTAATTAGTGAGGCTGCTATAAAGAACAGCCTATGAGTTTGGCCATTGTGGAGGATTATCTGATCGTTGTGTTTCGTGACTGCTTTACTGACTTTGACTTTTTGTCTGCTGATTTTTCCCTGCTTTGAAACTAAACCAGAGCAAAGTGTGTTTCACTTTGTGAAAGAAGAAGAACTGTGAATTGCCTCACAGCTGCAAGCTAAGTATCACAGAACTGATAAGGGACTTGTACAAATTACCAGTTTGTTTGGAGACCAGTGCTCTTTGCTATACCAAAAGAGGGCTTAGTTTCAGTGAATTTTCATTATAAAGAACATTGTTTTGAATTTTCAAACGTGTGTGTGTCTGAAATTGTACCTGGGCATTTTTGGGAACATGTATTAGTATTAATAATTAATATGTATTAGTATTAATAATATGTAGTAATAATAATTATGAGTTTCCCCTCATAATTAATGAAGAGTCTTCGGAGAGGGGCGGCATACAAATCTAAGTAATAAATAAATAAATAAATAATATTATGAAGGAAACTATTATTATGAGATCACTATTGGAAAATGTTATTGTTACTATGATGAATGTTATTCAAAAGGATAATATTCAAGTTCAATAGAGGTCAGAGACTGACCCACTCTTTGGCCTGGATGTCTTCCCAGCCTGCAGCTCTACTCAGTTCTCACTGTCCTGGGTTTACAAGCCAACATTCTCACTGCCTAATGTGTTGTGATCTATGGAGAATTGCCCATAGCCTAAAGAGAAGTTGCAAATTTCAAACCCATGGTTTAGCTCTTATCTGTTATCAGGCCTATCATTTTATTATAAGCGCTGAAAATAACCAATTTGTCTTCCCCTGACCCAAAGTATAATACTATTGATAATCTGTAGCATGTTCACAGTGTCATTAAAAACATTAACTGCATCCAAATTAGGAAGAAGAGAGTTGGTTGTGTTTACTTCTTCCTCTGAATGCCTCCAGTGTAAATAAAAAAAAAAACTTTAAAGTTTGGTCTCTATTAGTTGTGACAGCAACTTAGCTTGCCAGTGTTATATTCTGGGATGAAGGGAGAGTAATATTATTTTCTTTTCATAAAGGAAGCCCCTAAAAACTTGGCAGATGAATTTGTAATATGAAAACTTTAAAATCCACACGCCAGATGCAAAAAGTGAAATATGCAGAAAAAACAATTGCTGCCAACCTGCCTTCCATTGAGAACCTGTATACTGCACGAGTCAAAAAGAGGGCGGTGAAAATATTTACTCAACCCTCACATCCTGGACACAAATTGTTTCAACTCCTACCCTCAAAACGTCGCTATAGAGCACTGCACACCAAGACAACTAGACACAAGAACAGTTTTTTTTCTGAACCCCATCACTCTACTAAACAAATAATTCCCTCAACACTGTCAGACTTTCTATTAAATCTGCACTTCTATTCTACTAGTTTTTCTCATCATTCCTATCACCATTTCCTCCCATGTTGACTGTATGACTGTAACTTGTTGCTTATATCCTAAGATTTTTATTAATATTGCTTCTTCATTGCTTATTTGACCCCTATGACAATCATTAAGTGTCGTACCACATGATTCTTGACAAATGTATATTTTATTTTATGTATGCTGAGAGCATATGCACCAAGACAAATTCCTTGTGTGTCCAATCACACTTGGCCAATAAAAATTCTATTCTATTCTATTCTATTCTAGGTTCATTGGCACGCTACACTGGGACACAGGGAAACTTTATTTTCAGAGAATTCATTCTAACATTGAGAGCTAAGTCACTCCATTTTTCACCCAGCAGAACATGTAAGAAAGGTAATTTCTGAGATCCTAAAATCATGATGCTGAGAAAATCCATTTCCAAAAAAAATGGAACTTACCAAAGCTGTAGGAAACAAAAAGTGAATAGTGAAAGAATGTAACAAAAACATGAACAGAATGTTGGCAAGGAAAATAATTTCATGGCCAATGTCTGCAAAGGATTGAGGGCAAAGAGGATAAAAATAAAACCTGGCAATAGCTTACAACTGGACCATTAAAAAAAGAAACTGAAAGCTTAGATTTTGGCAATGCAAGAGCAAGCTATTCAAACTAATGCAATCAAGGCCAAAATCGACTAATCATCAAATGATTTGAAGGTCAGGTTGGGATGAAAAGCAGAAGAAGCAGTAGATCACATACTGACTTTGTAGAGGATTGTTCTAATTGATGATAAAATATGGCATAAGGTAGCCACCAAAATGGTCACTGGAACATCTGTACAAATAATTATGTCCCCGTAATGAAAACAAGGCAGGAGCACGGAATTGAAATTTGCAAATGAGCAGGCTGTAGAATATTGTGGGATTTCCAAATACAGACTGATAAAGTCTTAGATCCTATCATAAGAGATTTAACTGTCTGTCTATCTGTCTGTCTGTCTGTCTGTCTGTCTGTCTGTCTGTCTGTCTGTCTGTCTGTCTGTCTGCTTGTCTGTCTGTCTGTCTGTCTGTCTGTCTGTCTGTCTGTCTATCTATCTATCTATCTATCTATCTATCTATCTATCTATCTATCTATCTATCTATCTATCTATCTATCTATCTATCTATGCTGCCCTTCTCCTTAGACTCAGACTTTTTAACAGAGCTAGGCTATTGCCCCCACAATCCGGGTCCACATTTTACCCACCTCGGAAGGATGGAAGGCTGAGTCAACCTTGAGCCGGTGGTGAGATTTGAAGCGCTGACCTACAGATCTACAGTCAGCTTCAGTGGCCTGCAGTACAGCACTCTACCTGCTGCGCCACCCTGGCTCATTTCATCTATTCTTTGATCTTCAGGTTGAAGATTGCTGGAGTGGAAGAGGTTTGAGTGGCCATCCTTGAGTTTGGCCGCAGCAGGTCGTTGCTTGCTTCTAAGATGGCCACAGATGCCACAAGGTGCCTTTGTGCTGTTGTTTTCTACCACCTTCGTTGCCAGTGTTAGATTCACACAGGGAAAAAATAAGCGACACTCAGGAAAAAGTTCAGCACCTTTATTTCTCCAAAGCTGGAGTTAATACGGACTGCCGGAAGGCTGCAGGGAAGCTGCTTTTAAGGGCATCCCTATAGCCTGCTGGCCAATGACAATAGTTTATTTCTCCCATCACTATGTTAGCCAATCAGTGGGGCCTATGCAAATCTGTGCTCCGTACAGCAGTACCTAACAATATCAATCCCATTACAAAATACTGGGAATATGACATTGTCCTCATATGCTGTTCCAGCTAAATGCTTGACATGTGGGTTGGATTATCTCCGTTCCCCACAGTAGCAAACTTCCTACTACAATGTTTGCCAATACTAATTTCTTCTGCTATATAACAAAGTCTTTCTACGGAGGTTTATTTATAACCCAAAAATAAACTTTGATAATATGACCTCAGATTTTGCTAGCTCGGTGCCCTTCAGTGTTATAAGGTTACAATTTTTTAAATTTCCAGGAAGTATGTGTATTAGGTAATTTTATTGCATCTCTCTTGGCTTTTGTCCAAGTAACAAAGTCAAAGTTTATCCTCACAAAAGACTGCTTATGAAATTATTATGAAATTTTTAAAAAGAGGGCTTTGAAAATATTTACACACCCCTTGCATTCTGGACATAAACTGTTTCAACTCCTACCCTCAAAACCACTTCATAAACACATGGCACAACATAGAAGAACAAATCCACCAGGACAAGACATCTACATTAAAAGGCCACTTTGAAGACAGCAAAGCCCACATTTTGGGCAGAGAGGACTACTAGTTTGAAAGAGGGGTCAAAGAAGCCCTTCATTCCTCCACTCAAAACAGAATATCCTACGAAAATAGACTAACAATCCTGGGCCTAGAAAGCCTAGAACCACGGTGCCTAAAACACGATTTGAGTATTGCCCACAAGATCATATGCTGCAATGTCCTACCAGTCAATGACTACTTCAGCTTCAACCGCAACAACACAAGAGCACGCAACAGATTCAAACTTAATACGAACCGCTCCAAACTTGACTGTAAAAAAATATGATTTCAACTATCGAGTTATCGAAGCGTGGAACTCATTACCGGACTCAATTGTGTCAACCCCTAACCCCCAACATTTCTCCCTTAGACTCTCCACGATTGACCTCTCCAGGTTCCTAAGAGGCCAGTAAGGGGCGTACATAAGTGCACTGGTGTGCCTTTCGTCCTCTGTCCAATTGTCTTTCCTTTCTTTCACCTATCATATATATTCTCTTCCTTTCATATATCCTCTCCTCTAAGTTCACTTTTACCCTTATATATATTACCACATGTCTATTTTTCTTCCTATGTATTTGTGTATTGGACAAATGAATAAATAAATAAGTTACTAAAGTTGTATTTCCTGCAGTAGAGTTTACTTTAAATTTGTATCTGTAGTGTGCTTGTGTGCTGTTGTGGTTGAAGTAGTCGTTGACAGGAAGGACGTTGTAGCAGATGATTTTATGGGCTATGCTTAGGCCATGTTTAAGGCAACGTAGTTCTAAGCTTTCTAAACCTAGGATTGTAAGTCTAGCTGCGTAGGATATTCTGTTGTGAGTGGAGGAATGGATGTCTCTTCCAGTAAAGTAAATTTCCTTATCTTAGCTTTCGAGAGACTTACATTTGTCTCATTATCTCCATCTCTCTCCTCCTTTTTTTTCACTCCCATTAAATATTTTTTCATAGTGTCCCTTAAGGGTTTGTTATCTGCACTTCATATCTCCTGCTCTGTGCTGTGTGCTGTTTGGTGCAAAAAAACCCTTCTCCCTGCGGCAAAAAAAAAAGCATGTTCCCCAACACCTACCCGATTATATGAGAAGCACTATAGTAACAGAACATTGCAGGAATGTGCTTCCTTCCTTTTTTCACTTTATCGTCATGAGAATTAGAGAAGGACTTGTCTGAAATATTTATTCATTTTTGACTAAGCCAAGTCCAATAACATCAGAGAATTCCTGGAAGCCTGGCACTTAAGATGAATCGGCCATCGATAGGCTGATAGAGATAAACAACATTTACATACCCTCCAGAAAGCCCAAAAGGGGAACAAAATGACCCATGAACCACCACACCTACCATCGACATCCAGATGAGCAGAGAATAATATCCTGTGAATTTATTTCCCCATCCTTTTTTAAAATAAAAATATAATCTTTATTAACAATAAACAGGGAAGGGGTACATAGGGTATTGTTCTCCTGGGCTCTCTGGTAGGAGTCTCCCGAAAATTCAAGGGTACAAATTTCAGACACACACACATGTTTGAAAATTCAAAACAATGTTCTTTATCACAAAATTCCAAATAAACAAAGCACTCTTTTTGTATTGCAAAGAGCACTCGTCCCAAAACAACCGGGTAGTCTGTACAATTAACCTTAAGCAGTCATTAAGTACTTAGCTAGCAGCTGTGAAGAAACTTCACACCCATTCTTCTTCCAACGAAGTGAGACACACACACACACACGTTGCTCTGCTTTGTTTTCAAAGGCGTGAAAAATCAACAAAGTCCAGAAACCAGCAACACAGGATTCCTGAAGAACTGTGATCAGATACTCTTCCACAACGGCCAAACCCACATGCTGCTATTTATAGCAGCAGCCCTAATTACTGGAGCCCCACCCAAACACAGGTGGCCGCTCTTATCTCCTGTAATATGTCCTTACTTGGTCTCTTCTATGCATAATTCTGCGCTTGCGTGGGTCCAAGACGTCTTCATCCGAATCAATGGAAGATAATGGAGATTGACTGCCCGGGCTGTGTGCCAAGCCCCCCTCTTCCAAGTCACTCTCACCTTCTTCTTCGTCCGAGGAAACTAAACTCTGAACTTACTCTGTCGGCAATAACACAGGCCTATGACATGTTGAAGTTTCCCCTGCATCCACCTCCACATTCCCCGGGGCAGGGGCTGGGCCAGAGCCAACCACAACAGGGTATGTAAATGTTTTATTGGCTTTATTGACAAACATTTAACGTTTGTAACTAAATTATTTTAATTGGCTTTATTTACAAATATATTTCATAGTCTGAGAAGAGAGAGATGCAGCTACGAACAGAGGCTATTTCTGCCTTTTCCAAATTCTTAAAGTTTAGATACAGATGCAAAACATCTGTAAATATCAATGTTTTATGCAGGGGAAATTGGAAGATGGAAGATAAATATGTACCTATTAAAAAATTCCTTTAGGATTTTGTCTAAACTGGGTTTTTTGTTTTTTGTTTTAAAAAAGCTTTTACATTAAAAGAATCATCTGAAATCTTTCATTTATATTGTACAACCTGTCTAATTCTTGGGGATTATTTAAATGCCGTATAAACGAAAAGGTAATAACAATGCAGAAAGAGAAAAAAAAGTGCCCGTGAAGACTGCACAATTCTAAAATAAGAACTATACTCAGCCTTATTCCCATTCTTCTATTTTTTTAATATAACCATCGCAAACACATTATATGGGTCCTATTAACATTTAAAAAGAAACCTGGTTTGCACTCCTTTAAGCCTATTCAATAATGTATTGCATTAATTTTTCTTTTACTGTTAAGATATAAGCAACACCAGAAAATTCTACTCTAACTGACATCACAAACATTTCCTGGAAGAAATCAGTAATAGAAGACCGATTGCTTTTAAATATGAGACACCAGGGGTCAAGAAATCAATATATGTCATTAAAAGTAAGATCTGCATCAGATTCTCTTCCTTTGATCCCAGAATGTCTTTAATCTTAGGGCTGTTTGCTTTTTTTTCTGAATGAGAAATTTCATACCTTTTTAAGGAAAAAAAAACCCACTTATTTTTCCCCCTTTTTTGTTAGCATCATTGGATACACTTTCTAATCTCTTTAATGGATTTCTTGGCATTGAAAGCTGTTTCTTGGTATATTGAAAAAAATTACTGAAAACATTGATGCTTGGAGAACAGAGAAATAGCTTCAAATGTTTTCCCTTTCCTTCAGTTGTATTGATAAAGCATTTATTTATTTATTTATTTATTTATTTATTTATTCATTCATTCATTCATTCATTTATTGTTAGAGTTGAAAGGGACCATGAAGGCCATCGAGTTCAACCCCATGCCCAAGCAGGAACCCTATAGTACACCGGTCAAGTAGCAGTTCAATCTTCTCTTAAAAATGTCCAGAGTGTTGGAGTTCACAACGTCCGCATGTAGGTTGTTCCATTGATTGATCGCTCTGACCATCAGGAAGTTCCTCCTTATCTCCATTTTGAATCTCTCCTTGGTCAGCTTCCAGCCATTGTTCCTCGTCCAGCCCTCTGGTGCTCTGAAGAATAAAGTGATCCCTTCCTCTCTGTGACATCCCCTCGTATACTTGTAGACTGCTATCATGTCCGCTCTGGCCCTCCTTTTCTCTAGGCTATCCATGCCCAGTTCCCTCAGTCTCTCTTCGTAAGTATTGGTTTCCAATACCTTAATCATCTTGGTTGCTCTTTTTTGCACCTTCTCCAGAGTTTCAATGTCTCTTTTGAAGTGTGGTGACCAGAACTGAATACAGTACTCCAGGTGTGGTCGGACCAGGGCGTAGTAGAGTGGTATTAAGACTTCCATGGTCTTGGAGCAGGAAAGTCTTGTGTTTTTAAGCATAGCTTAAATGTTTGGACCATAATCCAGGACATATAATATTTTTTGGAGTATAAGACACACCTTTTTCCTCCCTAAAAGAGACTGAAAATTTGGGTGTCTTATACTATGAATGTAACTTTTTTGAAGCTTTTTTTCAGCTGTTAACAAGATGTTAACGATCTTCCCAGCTCTTACCCTGCTGGCTTTTTCATTGATACTCAATCCAAAGAATGTTTTTCCAGCCCTAAGTCTTTACAGCCTTTTTTCATTGCTCTACTTGCTCTGAATAAATTTCTTTCCAGCTCTAACAAGGTGCTAGCGATCTTCCCAGTTTTTACCAGCTTTCATTGTTACTCTGTCCGAATAACATTTTTTAAGCCGTAACCATGAGATAAAATAATGTGCTGAAGCCGCCTAGACTAAGGACGCTAACCAGATGAATACCTGGTGTTCTGTCGAGCTCTCTGGTAGAATCCTCCCGAAAATTCACAGATACAAATTTCAGACACACACACGTTTGAAAATTCAAAACAATGTTCTTTATACCGAAAATTCAAGTAAACTAAGCAAAGAGCACTCGTCTCCAAACAAACTGGTAATCTGTATAAGTCCCTTATCAGTTCTGAGATACTTAGCTTGCAGCTGTGAGGCAATTCACAGTCCTTCTTCTTTCACAAAGTGAAACACACTTTGCTCTGGTTTAGTTTCAAAGCGGGGGAAAATCAGCACACAAAGGTCGAAGTCAGCAAGGCAGGCACGAAACACAATGATCAGATAATCCTCCACAATGGCCAAACCCACAGGCTGCTATTTATAGCAGCCTCACTAATTACCACAGCCCCACCCAACCACAGGTGGCCTCATTTTCTTTGATAATAATCTCTCAGTTGTTGCTGCCTACGCATCGCTTTCCGCATGCGTGGCTGTATCATTAACTCTTGTTCCGAATCCAAGGAGAAGCTAGGTAATTGATCTCCTTCTGAGCTGTCTGCCACACTTTCCACCTCCCTGTCACTCATGTCTTCTTGGTCAGAGGAGCCTTCATCAGCAGATTCCACAGGGAGCAAAACAGGCCTGCAGCATGTGGATGTCTCCCCACATCCACAGTCCTTGGGGCAGGAGTTGGGCCAGAGCTAACCACAAAACCTGCTAGGCAGATTCCTCCCATATTTTCCGCCCCCCAAAACTAAGGTGCATCTTATACTCTGAAATATATGGTATACATGATTAGTATTTCTCAGAACCAGCCGAATTAAAGAGAGCCCAAGGAATTCACATTTAACATTTTCAGGGAAGAGCAAAATCAGTGATACCATATAAAGTAGGTGGGGCATGGTCAGACATATAGGCAGAGCTCAATTGTGATCCTAAGTCGGGGACTATCTAGAATGTTTATTATTTGACATATATGTGATATATTTAGTTCATTTTTTCTTCTTCCTTATTTAGTTTGTTATTCTACATTGATGCATTTTTTTGTATGTTTCCCTCCTTTGTGTATGTCTTTGTAAAGTTTTTAAAAGATGAAATTGTATGTGTGCCAGGGGTGAAATCCTCTGATGTTTGTTACCCGTTTGCTTTGTGGGTGCTTTGTGCATGAATGCACACTGTGAGTGCATGTGCACCACAGATACTACAGTGCAGTGATGAAAAAAGAGCATTTTGAAGCCATCAGAGTCTGCAAAGGTAAGTGATGGGCAGAATCAACTGTGCCGCGGGTCATGCGGTAGGGAAAGCAAGTAGAATGCTTGGCTGCATAGCTAGAAGTACAACAAGCAGGAAGAGGGAGATTGTGATCCCACTGTATAGAACGTTGGTGAGACCATGTTTGGAATACAGTAGTACCTCTAGATACGAGCTGCTCCACATGCGAGTATTCCAAGTTACGAGGCACGAGGGGAGAGAAATTTCTGTTCCAGACCCGAGCTCAAATTCGGGATACGAGCCGAGTGTCCACTAGGTGGCGCAAGAATCCTTGCTTCTGGTTATCTCGGACGGGGGAAAAAACAAAGTGTAAAGCCATTTGTTCCAGATACGAGTTGTTTGACATACAAGCTCCCTTCTGGAACGAATTAAACTCGTATCTAGAGGTAGTACTGTACTGTGTTCAGTTCTGGAGACCTCGCCTACAAAAAGATATTGATAAAACTGAACGGGTCCAAAGACGGGCAACAAAAATGGTGGAAGGTCTTAAGCAAAGATGTGGTCTCACCAGCGGGATCATAGTTGTTATAGGATAGAATCGTTGTTATTCTTAATGTTTCAATCAATTTCATAAATTTGCAATCCCTTTGCTCGCCCTCTGGCAACAAAATGCAATTAGATCTTGGCTGAGAATCTCAGCCATGGCTAAAGCAATGGAAAGGAGAAGCAAGGCCAATGATCCATTGAAAATCATCAAAGCTCTCCATCAGCCAAGATGGACTTGCTCTTCCATACTTGGTGGACCAAGAACTTCAAACACTCACATTATTCTCCGTGCTTTCGGGCTGGCAGAGAAGCATCCTTGAAAAAGAAATGTGTGAGAGCCAGGGGAAATTAGAACAGGCCTTGAAATAGTTCCCAATAGATTTATTCCTGTCATGCAGGATATTAACTCAAGCATCCACTGACTCGGGAAATGAATAATCGAATATATCTTACTTTATATAGGTGGACCTTTTAAAGTAGCTTTGCCAGGAAGGGTTTAATATAGCACTAGCATTTAGAATTGTATTCCAAAGAACCCCAAATGACCTTTGGCAAGATCGATACTCTCAGGACAGCCTTATTATCTTCTCTTGAAGAAGGACCGTCGGCCTCTTACCAGGCCGGCGAGGTTTGCGGCGTGGGTGGGGAAGGAGGCTGCCATCTTGGGGGCAGGGCCTGCAGTCCTGCGTCATTGACTGGGGCCACGGCAGCATCATTGTAGTGCGCCTGGCACCGATTGGTCAAGGAGCGGCCGGGGAGGCCCCTATATAAGGGGCCTGCTCGTGGTGCCACTCCTCTTTGTTCTTGATCTCTGAACGTAGACACCCGCCCACCCTCCCTCTGTTACAGGGTGCATATGATGAGTCGCCCCTTGGGGAACCGAGTAGGAATTTTTGGCAGTCACAGTAGATTGGCCTAACTGTGGCTGTTTTTTCGCCTACTCCACTCTGTGCGTGGGAGTGTGGTTAGGGTGTGTACTCACCAGCTAGTTTCCCCCCAAGGTCACTGGGCCCCCCCGAAAGGGGGTGGAAATGGGCGTAAGCAGCAACTGTGTGATCTCCTTTAGGGGCACCTCTAGTGAGGTGAGGGACAACCTCCTTCTTGTATTACAGGGCTCGACCGGCTTGGGTATGGGAAGGGGGCCGCACCTGGGGCTCGCTGGCTGGGACTTCCCAGAGTCCAGGGGCAAGCCATCCCACACGCCATGGGGGCGTGACATGGCATAGGGGGCAGGTGTAAGGATACCACTCTTGCCCAGGCAAGGAACTTTCGCCCAAGAGTTGCTCAGAAAAGGTTTGTGACAGTTGACTCTGCCCCCATTTTGATTTATGCACCCCTGTAGGTCATGTGACTTATTTGGTTAATTAATTAAGTGATAATGAATTAATAAAGTGACCCCATTATACCCAAACTTTCTGTGTCCGAGTGTTACTTAGTCTTCGCCACAAATGGGGTGATGAATTTATGGCCTCCAGGTATGATTGAACTACAGTTCCTGATCACTAATTAAGCAGTCTGCGGGCATTAATGGGAAATAGTTTGAGGCTTGGGGAGGAATGAGTATCAAGGAGTTTGCAAATGAAGAAAACGTAAAGAAGGAAGAGATCATGGGGGGTGGGGGGAAGAGATCTGTTTGGGTGGAGAAGTAGAAGATGAAAGTATGAAAGTAAATTCTGGAGGAATAGGTTTGGAAGATTAAGGATACCATCTGAGAGATCAACTATTCCTAGAACAGTGATGGTTAACCTATGGCACAGTGATGGTTAACCTATGCACAGCCATATCTGCTGGCACATGAGCCGTTGCTCTAATTCAGCTCCATCGTGCATGTATGTGCCGGCCAGCTGATCTTTGGCTCACACAGAGGCTCTGGGAGGGCGTTTTTGCCCTCCAGAGAGCCTCCAGAAGGATGGGGGCAGGTATTTTTACCCTTTCCTGGGTCCAGGGAAGCCTTTATTCCAATTATCAGTGGCCTTAGCCAGAGACCAGAACAGTACTGGGCCTAAAACAGAGCCTTGGGGTCCTTCACTGCATACTTCCCTCCATATAGTTGAAGTTCCATTGAGCACTACACGTTGAATGCGGTTGGTTAGCCTTGCTTCCTGATGTCTTGCAACATAGCTCCCCTTCGTTTTTCTGGGACTAAATTATGGCTTTTTTCACTGTGGTCCACTCACTTCAATGATCATTTATCCTTCATCCAAATACATCTCAGATGTCTTTGGGAAGAAAAATTGATTTTGGAAGCCATACGTAATGCAGATAAAATGATTCTGGTAGAAAAAAGTGGGTTTTCTGACTGTAGAATTTACTATGCATGGGCTAGATGTGATGCCATCTGTGACTAGAACAATCGCTCAATAATGTATTGCAAAGGGCAAGTGTGTTTATTTCCTTTACGACATGCGCTCTATTGATGTGCTCTTAATGGAAAATAAGTAACTGAACATTATTCAAGGCTTGCCTAGTTCTGGTTCCCCCCAGACTTCAGGTTTAAAATAATCTACCTTCCTAATAAAGTGTGAGTATGGCTTGGAAAAAAAATCCCTCCATTAGCTGAGGTTACTTAAATATGTACATTTTTTTTCTAAACATAAAAGCTGGAGGTCAAAATCGGGCTTTCTTTTCTAGCTTGCTTAAAAATTCTTATCTACCTCTGACTACTCTGCACTTATCTTTCAGTAATTAAACGTTAGAAAATTGAAGGTACAATGCACATTTTAATTGCTGAGTAATTTGTCACTAGAAAGTTTTTTTCTCTCACACTACTAATTGGTAAAAGAATTAGCATTTTGCAAAAATAAAATAAAATCTATCCATCCATCTTACTTCAGTGTGATGAAAGATTATTTCTTTTTAAAGCGCCTGTTTAAATGGTGCTTTAAAGCATCTTTTAAGCCAGAAAAAAATGTTAATGCAGTTTAAATGCAAAGAATAGCAATAGCCCTTAGACTTAAATACTGTCTCATGGTGCTTTACAGCTCTCTCTGAGCAGTTTACAAATATCAGTGTACTGTTTTGGTCCTCAACTTATTTATTTATTTATTAGATTTGTATGCCGCCCCTCTCCATAGACTCGGGGCGGCTCACAACAATAACAAAGACAATATAAGAACAAATCTAATAATTTAAAAAACACTAAAAACCCCATTAATAAAAGCAAGCATACACACACACATACCATGTATAAACTATAGGCCCAGGGGAGATGTCTCAGTTCCCCCATGCCTGACGACAGAGATGGGTCTTAAGAACTTTATGAAAGGCAAGGAGGGTGGGGGCAGTTCTGATTTCCGGGGGGAGCTGGTTCCAGAGGGTCGAGGCCGCCACAGAGAAGGCTCTTCTCCTGGGTCCCACCAAACGACATTGTTTAGTCGACGGGACCCGGAGAAGGCCAACTCTGTGGGACCTAACCGGTCGCTGGGATTCGTGCGGCAGAAGGCGGTCCCGGAGATATTCTGGTCCGATGCCATGAAGGGCTTTATAGGTCATTACCAACACTTTGAATTGTGAACGGAAATTGATTGGCAACCAATGCGGAGTGTTGGTGTAACATGGGCATACCTAGGGAAGCCCATGATTGCTCTCGCAGCTGCATTCTGCACGATCTGAAGTTTCCGAACACTTTTCAAAGGTAGCCCCATGTAGAGAGCATTACAGTAGTCGAACCTCGAGGTGATGAGGGCATGAGTGACTGTGAGCAGTGAATCCCGGTCCAGATAGGGCCGCAACTGGTGCACCAGGCGAACCTGGGAAAACGCCCTCCTCGCCACAGCCGAAAGATGTTTCTCTAATGTGAGCTGTGGATAGAGGGGGACGCCCAAGTTACGCACCCTCTCTGAACCCCGTGAACCCCCCCCCCCCAGGGTTATGGACGGACAGATGGAATTGTCTCTGGGAGGCAGAACCCACAGCCACTCCGTCTTATCCAAGTTGAGTTTGAGTCTGTTGCCATCTTGTCTGCGGAGTGATGGAGAAATATGGGCATATCTTGGAAGGCCCATAACTGCTCACGCGGCTGCAGTATGGGCAGCCAAGGAGATTCGTAGCCATGCAAAAGAATATGCAACTCCCAGCCAATGATAGGAAGCCACCTCCATCATCTTTGGACCAAATAAATCCAAGGAAGAAAAAATAAATCCTCAAGATCCTGAAAATTACAACCTAAAATTATGAGAGGAAAAATGTGGGGCAAGTGTTTGCCTCCAGCATCTTTAATTCAGCACTTCCTTCAACTTTATTAGGTAGAAAATGTTCTTTCTTAACCGGCAAGCAAATTACGATTCCCTACTCAGAGCAGTTCGGCTACATCTACTTGGCCTCCCTTGACGGAAATTGATTTTGATGGGTGAGAAGAGGGTTCCTGCAGAAGCTGGAAGGAAGACTCCCAGGAAGAATGTCCTGAAACTGCTGCCCAGGATACAGTCAGGAGAATTTCATCCATGTAAAGCCAATCTACCTGTCATTCATTTCAATCTCCTGTACTAATGCAGGTAGTCCTCGACTTATGACAACAACACAGCCCAAACTTTCCGGTGCAAAGTCAGACAGCTGTCAAGTGAATTTTGCCCCATTTTATAACCTTCCTTGGCACTAGAAGGAGGAACTATATTAAGGGGTCGCGACATTAGAAAGATTAAGAACCACTGCTTTGAATAGTCGAAACATTTGATTAAAACATTTAAATATGTTAAAGGGTTAAATAAGGTTCAGGAGGGAAGTGTTTTTAATAGGAAAGTGAACACAAGAATAAGGGGACACAATCTGAAGTTAGTTGGGGGAAAGATCAAAAGCAACGTGAGAAAATATTATTTTACTGAAAGAGTAGTAGATCCTTGGAACAAACTTCCAGCAGACGTGGTTGGTAAATCCACAGTAACCAAATTTAAACATGCCTGGGATAAACATATATCCATTGTAAGATAAAATACAGGAAATAGTATAAGGGCAGACTAGATGGACCATGAGGTCTTTTTCTGCCATCAGTCTTCTATGTTTCTATGTTTCTATGTCACTGTTGTAAGTGAAAGACTATCTGTTTATGATGGTGCCTTGATCAATGAAGAGATTATGGGCATTTATTCCTAATTGCTATTTATCACCTTGCCACAAATGGTAAATCCACAGTAACTGAATTTAAACATGCCTGGGATAAACATATATCCATTATAAGATAAAATACAGGAAATAGTGTAAGGGAAGACTAGATGGACCATGAGGTCTTTTTCTGTCGTCAGCCTTCTATGTTTCTATGTTTATGTTTCTATGTTTCTATGTTTCTATGTTTCTATGTTTCTATGTTTCTATGTTGTTTCTATGTTTCTATGTTTCTATGTTTCTATGTTTCTATGTTTCTATGTTTCTATGTTTCTATGTTTCTATGTTTCTATGTTTCTATGTTTCTATGTTTCTATGTTTCTATGTTTCTATGTTTCTATGTTTCTATGTTTCTATGTCACTGTTGTAAGTGAAAGACTATCTGTTTATGATGGTGCCTTGACCAATGAAGAGATTATGGGCATTTATTCCTAACTGCTATTTATCATCTTGCCACAAACACACCGGATTAGAATTGGAGTTCAACAAAAGGAATTGCCTTGTCCTAGAATCCAATTTGGAAATGCACGCAGCATTACATACAATAATGGGCAGCCAAAATTTTTACTGCCACACTGTGGGTTTGGTTTATTTTTTGGGTGTGGCTTGATGGTCATGTGACTGGGTAGGAGTGGCTTGCCGGCCATGTGACCCTGTGGGAGTGGCTTGAACGATCATCATCGTTCAAGTGAACTGCTATTGCCACAGGATGCCTTTTCATCTCAGCTGTGGGCCGAGTGAGGGCTTCGCGAGGGGAAAAAGACCGCAGTCTAGACTGCTTCGGCGCAGCGCGGCTCTCCTGGCTCCATGAGGCTAGAGGGGAGCCGGGCAGGAGAGAGAGAGGCTCATCCGAGGCCAGGAAGGAGGAAAGAGGAAAAAAGCAAGGAGCGCACAGCAGCAGCAGCACAAAAAAAAAAAAGGAGAGCCGAGCTAAAACCGGTAATCCAGGAAATTACTGCCGCCGGTCAGTTGGAGCTGGGCATGCAGCTTCATTTCTGCTGGTGGAACTGTGTTCCAGCCCGTCCTGCCTGCTGCCCACCCCTGATTACATAGCTTTACACAGCTTTCCATGAAAAGAAAAGCTCTAAAAAGGCTTTGCAGAAAGTTTAATTCTTCATATAAAAACACTGAAGGTCACCTCGGATGTTAGTTATATGCTGAAGGTTTATATCAGCGTCACATTATTAATCAGTTATTAATAAATTTGTTAGGTTTAGACCCAATGTTTCCTCTAAGTCTAAAGGCAGCCCCATAACACTTCCAGCAGGGGTGGCTTCTAACTTACCTCGCCACCAATTCATTTGCTCCTACGCTGCATGGCCGCCTCTATGTTGGTTGAGGCAGGCAGGATTCCCTTGGGTACCATTTGTTGGGGGTCAAGGGAAAGGGAGGGATTTGGCCAGTGATGGGCTACCAACATTTTTACTACCACACTGTGGTCGTGGCTCATGCATTTTGTTTCAACATCTTTCACTGCAAATTGGGTGCTCTGGGGTGCAGCCCCAAATTTTGCTACTGGAACTGCGTTCCTGACCGTTTCTGTAGGAGCCTGTCACTGGTTTTGCCTTCTCTTTCTGCTCAAGATCCCCATGGACAATTGGTGGACCACTGTGTGACATAGAATGCTGGACTCGATGGACTTTGGCCTGATTCAGCATGGCTCTTTTTAGAAACATAGAAACATAGAAGTCTGACGGCAGAAAAAGACCTCATGGTCCATCTAGTCTGCCCTTATACTATTTTCTGTATTTTATCTTAGGATGGATATATGTTTATCCCAGGCATGTTTAAATTCAGTTACTGTGGATTTATCTACCACGTCTGCTGGAAGTTTGTTCCAAGGATCTACTACTCTTTCAGTGAAATAATATTTTCTCCCAACTAACTTCAGATTTTGTCCCCTTGTTCTTGTGTTCACTTTCCTATTAAAAACACTTCCCTCCTGGACCTTATTTAACCCTTTAACATATTTAAATGTTTTGATCATGTCCCCTCTTTTCCTTCTGTCCTCCAGACTATACAGATTGAGTTCATGAAGTCTTTCCTGATACGTTTTATGCTTAAGACCTTCCACCATTCTTGTAGCCCGTCTTTGGACCCGTTCAATTTTGTCAATATCTTTTTGTAGGTGAGGTCTCCAGAACTGAACACAGTATTCCAAATGTGGTCTCACCAGCACTCTATATAAGGGGATCACAATCTCCCTCTTCCTGCTTGTTATACCTCTAGCTATGCAGCCAAGCATCCTACTTGCTTTTCCTACCGCCCGACCACACTGCTCACCCATTTTGAGACTGTCAGAAATCACTACCCCTAAATCCTTCTCTTCTGAAGTTTTTGCTAACACAGAACTGCCAATGCAATAGTCAGATTGAGGATTCCTTTTCCCCAAGTGCATTATTTTACATTTGGAAACATTAAACTGCAGTTTCCATTGCTTTGACCATTTATCTAGATATGCTAAAAATGTGCAATCCTAGATTTAAAAAAATAGACAACATTAGGAAGTGAATCATCCTCTGAGTACAGTCATTAAATTGTAGTCATTGAACATTAAACTTTGTCTTTGTTCTTGTCTATCTGATTTTTGTATTGCTAGATATACAATCCCTTTAGATCTGATTGAATACGCATTTTCCTTGAACAAAAATTGGGTCCAAAGTCCCAGCTCATTGGGCTGGTTTATTATCTGTTGTTTTTCAATACTGTGTTGTTGTAATCCTCATTTAATTACAGCGATACAATCACAAGCAATTCCAATATGCTGGGATTTTGTCTGGTGAGCTGAAATCATGGGGTGGAGATGCAGAGATGAGGCATTGAAAGAGGTGGAATATAAGCTCTGGAAATTGGATATTAGTCTGTTCCCGAATTGCTCACGGCCAAACGACTTGTATCTAATGCTGCTTTTATAAGCCTAGACTCAACTCACCCCCATCTCAATTTCCAACGATGCTTCTGGCCTCCACAGAGGCCTCACAAGCATTAGTAGAAAATGAAAATGATGATTGCAGTTAATGTAACCTCTAGATTCAAAAGGCAAAACAAGATTTTGGCACTGCACGTTTGGAATACTGTGTTCAGTTCTGGAGACCTCGCCTACAAAAAGATATTGATAAAATTGAACGGGTCCAAAGACGAGCTACAAAAATGGTGGAAGGTCTTAAGCATAAAACTTATCAGGGAAGACTTCATGAACTCAGTCTGTATAGTCTGGAGGACAGAAGGGAAAGGGGGGACATGATCGAAACACTTAAATATGTTAAAGGGTTAAATAAGGTCCAGGAGGGAAGTGTTTTTAATAGGAAAGTGAACACAAGAAACCCACCTTTGTCGTTAGGCATGGGGGAATTGAGATATCCCTTTCCCCCTAGGCCTATACAATTTATGCATGGTATGTTTGTGTGTATGTTTGGTTTTTAATAAGGGTTTTTAGTTATTTTAAATATTAGATTTGTTATATGCTGTTTTTATTATTGTTCTTAGCCACGCCGAGTCTACGGAGAGAGGCGGCATACAAATCTAATAAATGAATGAATGAATGAATAAATTGCCCATGTTGTTTTGGTGTTAAATTGATTGTGTGCTTGTTTTTTTAATATTCTGGGGTTGTTTTTTATGAATTTTTTAGCTTAACATTGTAATTGGATTGGTGGGTATTGGATTTGTTATTATGTATTGTTTTTACTTTGTTGTGAGCCGCCCCGAGTTTGCGGAGAGGGGCGGCATATAAATCCAATAAATCTAATCTAATCTAATCTAATCTAAATAAATAAATAAGAACAAGGGGGCACAATCTGAGGTTAGTTGGGGGAAATATCAGAAGCAACGTGAGAAAATATTATTTTACTGAAAGAGGAGTAGATGCTTGGAACAAACTTCCAGCAGATGTGGTAGATAAATCCACAGTAACTGAATTTAAACATGCCTGGGATAAACATATATCCATCCTAAGATAAAACACAGGATTTAGTATAAGGGCAAACTAGATGGACCATGAGGTCTTTTTCTGCCGTCAGCCTTCTACGTTTCTATGTTTCTATTCTGACTGACTACTGCTCAGCTTTCCACAAACAAAAGAATGAAGGGGAGTGGTGTAGAGGCGGGCTTGTCTCAGTTCAGACCAGTTCGACCGAACTGGTAGCAAAATGCTGGTGACGTCACAATGACATCACAGAACCTGTTCGGTAGCTGCTGGTTTGTGAATGCCGCCATGTTTTATTTTTCTTTTTGGAATTTTTTTGGATTTTTTGTTTTGGAAAAAAAAATTGGTGGGAATTTTTTCTGTTTTTTTCCCTTCTGCGCATGAAAAAAATGCTGGGTTGCATGCACGCGCATGCAAGAGAACTGAAACTGCGCACACAGCACATGGTGCGCTACCAGTATGCCGTCCTCTACCATAGTGGTAACAACCCACTACTGACACACACACATACACACACACACACACCTCAATAGAAAAAGGGAGAAAAATAGAAAAAGAACAAAAGGGCAAATTCAATTCAATTCAATTCTTTAGATTTCTTTGCCGGCCTTCTCCGAAGACTCGGGGCAGCTCACAGAATAGATATAAAACAAAGCATACAGAACAAATCTAATATATTATTAATAATTATTATTATTATAATTTATTAGATTTGTATGCCGCCCCTCTCCAAGGACTCGGAGCGGCTCACAACAACAATACAACATGTACAAATCTAATATTAAAAACAATTTAAAACCCTCATTATAAAAAGAAAAACGATCATATAACCTAACAATCCATACATAAAACCATAGTAGCTAGGGGTATATTAATTTCCCCATGCCTGGCGACATAGGTGCGTCTTCAGAAGCTTTCAAAAGGCAAGAAGAGTGGGGGCAGTTCTAATCTCTGGGGGGAGTTGATTCCAGAAGGCCGGGGCTGCCACAGAGAAGGCTCTTCCCCTGGGTCCCACCAGATGACATTGTTTAGTCGACGGGACCCAGAGACCCTAATCGGTCACTGGGATTCGTGCGGCAGAAGGTGGTCCCGAAGATACGACTAATCAGACAGTCTTTGGACAAGACAGAAGGCACAGAAAGTAGGAACAGAATACTTTAGGCTGTGCAGGATTCAGAGAATACATCTGCACATTATGACTTAATTGCAGAATTGTGGCCGTATGTTACGGTTTTCCCCAAGGAACTCTGGGGGTTGTAGTTTCACAGATGGTTGAGATATGATGGTTAAATTCCTTATCCTCCCTCACCATCTTTTAGTTTCCAAATCTTTGGGATGAAAGCAAATGATGACAAAAAATGCACTTAAAGGTAGAACTGCATGCATTACAAAGCACACTGCTATATTATATCCCTTTCCCCCATTGACTATACCAGTAAAGGAAATGTTAGCAAAAATTAACCCTTTATTTGCAAAACTCCCTCTCTCTCTCTCTCTTTCTTTCTTTCTCTCCCACTCCCTCCCTCCCTCTCCCCCCTCTTCTCTCTCCATCTCTCTTCTTCTTCCCCCCTCTCTCTGTCATTTAAATGTAAATTTAATATCATATTTATAAATGTTAGCAATCAGCTTCTTCTCCTTGAGGCTATCAGAGCCCATTCTGCAGCTTGCAACGCATGTCCAGATTATGCCAAGATATTCATTTTTTAAAGTGACTGACATTTGGAGATGTGTTTTTAAAGGACTAAGTAGATGTATTAACCTTTTTCATCTCTTGACGTGCAAGAGCCAAGGTAGCACTATTATAATGCACTATTGGTGGTGGAAATTAGCCCCTGCTTGCTGAACCGGTAGCGATTTATTTATTTATTTATTGTTAGAGTTGAAAGGGACTATGACGGCCATTGAGTTCAACCCCCCGCCCAAGCAAGAACCCTATAGTACACCAGTCAAGTGGCAGTTCAATCTTCTCTTAAAAATGTCCAGAGTGTTGGAGTTCACAATGTCCGCTGGTAGGTTGTTCCATTGGTTGATCGCTTTGACCGTCAGGAAGTTCCTCCTTATCTCCATGTTGAATATCTCCTTGGTCAGCTTCCAGCCATTGTTCCTCGTCCGGCCCTCTGGTGCCCTGAAGAATAAAGTGATCCCCTCCTCTCTGTGACATCCCCTCATATACTTATAGACTGCTATCATGTCCGCTCTGGCCCTCTTTTTCTCTAGGCTATCCATGCCCAGTTGCCTCAGTCTCTCTTCATAAGTCTTGGTTTCCAATCCCTTATTCATCTTGGTTGCTCTTTTTTGCACCTTCTCCAGAGTTTCAATGACTTACTGGACACGCCCTTGAACCAGTCCTAGGGTCGTTCCTCCTTGAAAGCAGAGAGGTGGAACCCTCCTCTTTGAAGTGAGTTCTGTATTGTTTCCACACCAAGAGACAGAATCTTGCCAGATTAAACACTCTACTATCTACTGCTACAATAGAGTCTGTGAATTATTAAGGAGGGACCCGTCTTCACCCTCTTTCTCTCACACAAAATATCCCTTCTAGGAATCCAGCCTACTATAGCCCATCACATTATAGACAGTAAGGAACTGATTACAAAGAAAACTGGTTAGCTTCGTAGATAGTTCATCCCAGGAAAAAGGAACTGGATTTGTGTGCTAATGACATATTCTTTAGCCTCCTTAGCATAATAAGCAAATTGTATTCTAGGCATTTACATAATAACTTCTCAAGGTGGTTGATTCATGAAACATTTTGGCTGGATGTCAATTATTGGTCTCAATCTTGTTTTGCAGCATTTCATAAAAATCTACTTATAAGCCCATATTTTGTACTACAGTATAGGCAACTCTTGTTGGTTTTAGAAAATTAGCATTTGGTCTTATTTTTAGACATTGATTACCATATTTTTCAGAATATAAGATGCACACACACACACACACAAAAAGAGGGTGGAAATTTTGGTGTGTCTTATACACCGAATATAGCCATTTTTGGCCTTGCAAAACCCCACCCCACATCACATTTTTGTGACAAATGGGGCAATTTTCCATATAAATGGAGTGGGCAAAGGGTCTGGGATGCCTGCAGAGAGCTCCTGGGGATTGGGGAAAGGCAAAAACACCCCAATTTTTTCAGAAAAGCCAGGCAAAAATGGCCCATTTTCCACAAAAATTGGGGCATCTCCTTCACCTACGTATCCTTGAATTATCAACTATAACCAGTTTATCATCACCCATACTCAGCACTCTATGTGAACAGCTTCAACAGTTATCTGAACGGGAATAGAAATATAAGTGGTACCTCTACCTAAGAATGCCTCTATTTGGGAACTTTTCTAGATAAGAACCGGGTATTCAAGATTTTTTTCCCTCTTCCCAAGAACCATTTTACAGTTACAAACCCGAGCCTCCAAAACTGTAACCGGAAAAGGCAGAGAGAAGCCTCCATGGGGCCTCTCTAGGAATCTCCTGGGAGGAAACAGGTCCTCCACCTTCCCTGTGGTTTCCCCAATCGCACGCATTATTTGCTTTTACATGGATTCCTATGGGAAAAATTGCTTCTTCTTACAAACTTTTCTACGTAAGAACCTGGTCACGGAACAAATTAAGTTCTTAAGTAGAGGTACCACTGTATATTAAACTGGCATGTATTTACCATGGTTTCCATGTCGCAGGGTTGTGTGATCCTCTTTTGTGACCTACGAACAAGCAAACTCAATGGGGAAGCTAGCTTCATTTAACAACCGGGTTACTAACTTCACAACTGGAGTGATTCACTTAACAACTGTGCCAAGCAAGGTAGTAAATTAGGGATTTTCAGAAATATATCTGGTTGCCCAGCAGTTATAGAATTGCAAGGTTAGATCCAGCAAAATCTATATATATGACGGTCTTGGTATATTCGGGTTTCTTCCCGTGTAGGATTTTGAAATTTCTGGCGACGTTTCGACGAGGTCTCACTCGTCATCTTCAGGCTGGTGTTTCTGTCCTTGTTCTAAGGCGAACACTGCGGGACCTAAGCTGCCTTCCTTCTATAAATACTGGTGGCTGGGTGTGGACTGATGGCTCAGCAATTGCCTGTTGTGTAGAAACTTCCTGGTGAGTCAGTGGGGTAACATCAGGGGTCGTTGATGTAGCTGAGGTATGCTGATTAGTTAATGGTTGTAGATTAGGCGTGATATCCTGAGTAGTTGGAACTTGCAGGCTACTTGATTGTTTTACAATGTGTGTTCTGAGTCTGGTTTCTATGGCTGGGATACGTTTGAGGGCTGGTTTCCAGATGTCTGGTAAGCGGGAAGAAAAGCAACACTGAAATGCAAACTGCTTATGCTGACTGCTGGCTGTAGTTCACCAGTTCAAATCTCACCAGGCTCAAGGTTGACTTAGCCTTCCATCCTTCCGAGGTGGGTAAAATGAGGACCCAGGTTGTTGAGGGCAATATGCTGACTCTATAAACTGCTTAAGGAGGACTGTAAAGCACTGTGAAGTGGTACTTAAGTCTAAGTGCTATTGCTATTGCTGAGAAGAATTCCCTA
This sequence comes from Erythrolamprus reginae, assembly GCF_031021105.1. Lineage (NCBI taxonomy): Eukaryota > Metazoa > Chordata > Lepidosauria > Squamata > Dipsadidae > Erythrolamprus > Erythrolamprus reginae. The sequence goes on from NC_091954.1 coordinate 107,630,564, forward strand.
CATTTGACAAGGACCTTAACATTTCATAGCAGTAGCGAGAGGAAGAAAACCATTCCAACCCAGTGATGTCTTTATGACCTCTGCTAAGTGAAGAGTGAGTTTAAATAAACTTCATGGCCCACTTTGCTGCCCTTTGCCCTCTCTGAAGCAAAGGTGGATTTTTATGTTTCAATTGGTGAAACTTCATTTCCTCCAGCTGTAAGTTCTGTGCTTGTGCAGAGATATTTTCTACTCTTCTGCATATTTTCATCTCACTAGTCAAAGTTATCATCCTTTTTAAACAATTGAATGTTCCATTCGGAAGAATATATTGGTTTAACAGTTCTATCCACCTACACCATTTTAATATTTAGATATATAAGGAATAAAATAACCATAGAACCCTCCTACACACCTAACATGCATTTTTAATCATTTCTTTGTATTATATTCTCATCTGAGTTATTTTTTTCTCCAAATCAGCACAGACCATTTTTACTCTAATTATTTTTTAACTAGTGGCTTTATCTTTCTGAAAATTATACCACAGAAAGATCCCTAGGAAAGTAGCAGTGTCCCTATTACCAATAGTTTACAGTTTAACAGAGTTGGAAGGGACCTTGGAGGTCATGTAGTCCAACCCCCCCTGCCACATACTCGACTTATAACAGCAATTGGGAAAGTTGCAAAGTTTTCTGTTGCAAAGTGATGCACCTGATCCTAGATTAGGATTAGAAAACTCTGCTCACAGTTACACACGTCGCAATTACAGATAGTTCTTGACTTATAACCACAGATGAGCTAGGTGAGAAATTTGCTAAGTTAGAAATTTGAAACTGAGTTAACGTATTTTTCGGAGTGTAAAATGCAACGGATTATAAAATACACCTTAGTTTTTGGAGCGGAAAATAGGGGGGAAAATCTGCCTACCAGGTGTTCTGTTGGGTTCTCTGATAGACTCCTCCCAAAAATTCGCAGGTACAAATTTCAGACACAAACACACGTTTGAAAATTCAAAACAATGTTCTTTATAATGACAATTCACTTAAACTAAGCCCTCTTTTGGTATAGCAAAGAGCACTCGTCTCCAAACAAACTGGTAATTTGTACAAGTCCCTTATCAGTTATGTGATACGTAGCTTGCAGCTGTGAGGTAATTCACAGTCCTTCTTCTTTCACAAAGTGAAACACACTTTGCCCTGGTTGAGTTGCAAAGCGGGGAAAAATCAGCACACAAAAAGTCAAAGTCAGTAAAGCAGTCAGGAAACACAACGATCAGATAATCCTCCACAATGGCCAAACCCACAGCCTGCTCTTTATAGCAGCCTCACTAATTACCAAAGCCCCACCCAACCACAGGTGGCCTCATTTTCTTTGATAATAATCTCTCAGTTGTTGTTGCCTATGCATCGCTCTCCGCATGCGTGGCTGTATCATTAACTCTTGTTCTGAATCCAAAGAGGAGCTAGATGATTGATCTCCTTCTGAGCTGTCTGCCACACTCTCCTCCTCCCTGTCACTCATGTCTTCTTGGTCAGAGGAGCCTTCATCATCAGATTCCACTGGGGGCAAAACAGGCCTGCAGCATGTGGATGTCTCCCCCACATCCACAGTCCTTGGGGCAGGAGCTGGGCCAGAGCTAACCACAACACCAGGTATTCAACTGGCTAGCATCCTTAGTCTGGTCAGCTTCAGCACATTATTTTATCCCATGGTGAGGGCTGAAAAAAATCTTCTTCAGAGGGAATAGCAATGAAAACAACCCTGCAAGCTGGGAAGATTGTTAGCACCTTATTAGGGCTGAAAAAACCCTCTTTTTTTGAAGGGAGTAGCAATGGAAATAAGCCTGCAAGGAGGGAAGAGCCAGGAAGATTGTTAGCATCATTAGGGCTGGGGGGAAAAAGCTTCAAAAAAGCTACATTTGGAGTATATTAACCTCTTTTAGTGGGGAAAGAGGTGTGTCTTATACTCCAAAAATACGGTAAGTTGTTAAGTTAGTGACACAGTTCTTAAGTGAATCTGGCTTCTTCATTGACTTTGCTTGCCAGAAGATCTCAAAAAAAGAAGAAAACAATTGTCACATGACCCACAGAACACAGCAACCATCATAAATATGAACCGGTGTCAAGCATCTAAATACAAACCACATGACCATGGGCTAGTGTGAAAAATGGTCCAAAATCACTTTTTTTCAATGCTGCTGGAACTTTAAACAGTAACTAAATGAACTGTTGTAGGTTGAGGACTAATAGATTACTATATTGCACTTTAGGTGGGTATCCCCTTGAAGAGACTCCAGAACCTTCAACTGGTTCATTCAAAGTGTTGGTAATGACCTTTAAAGCCCTTCATGGCATTGGACCAGAATACCTCCGGAACCACCTTCTACCGCACGAATCCCAGCGGCCGATAAGGTCCCACAGAGTTGGCCTTCTCCAGGTCCCGTTGACCAAACAATGTCGTCTGGCGGGCCCCAGGGGAAGAGCCTTCTCTGTGGCGGCCCCGGCCCTCTGGAATCAACTCCCCCCCCCAGAGATTAGAACGGCCCCCACCCTCCTTGTCTTTTGCAAGTTACTCAAGACCCACCTATATCGCCAGGCATGGGGGAATTAAGACATCTCCCCCAGGCTTTCTTATATTTTATGTTTGGTATGTATATGTTGTATGGTTTTTAAATTGTTGGGGTTTTTTAATGTAATTTTATTATTAGATTTGTTCCATAGTTATACTGTTTTTTATTGTTGTTGTGAGCTGCCCCGAGTCTTCGGAGAGGGGCGGTATACAAATCTAATAAATTGAATTGAATTGGTGCAAAATTAGGTGCCTTCTGTGCCCCTAAGCAATTGGTACACCCCTGGTTTTTGAGCGCCATTGGTTACTGGTTTGCTTCTGGGTCCAATTCAAGGTGTGTTTGACCTTTAAAGCTCTATGTGGCTTTAAAGCTATGTAGCTATCTGATGGGATCTAGAAGGAAAGACATTCTTGTGCCATGGGACTTGCTTTCCGGAACTTCATCTCTCCAGGGGTGAGGTTAGCCCTTATAAACCTGTTAAGACCTGGTTTCCTTTGGTAACAGGGTTTTTACATGTTGCCTATATTAAGGATAACATTGTCCTGCTTTTATTTTTGTTCTTATCTTTGTTTACTATTTTAATTGTTATTTATTTGTTTTCTATAGATTTTTGAATCTACTAGGACATGGAGATTTTGCAGTATCCTTCCCCTGGAGTGAGGTGAGAATGGAGATTTTGCAGTATCCTTCCCCTGGAGTGGGGTGGGAATGTGGATTTTGCAGTATCCTTCCCCTGGAGTGGGGAGGAAATGGGGATTTTGCAGTATCCTTTCCCTGGAGTGGGGAGGGAATGGAGATTTTGCAGTATCCTTCCCCTGGAGTGGGTGAGAATGGAGATTTTGCAGTATCCTTCCCCTGGAGCAGGGAGGAAATGGGGATTTTGCAGTATCCTTCCCCTGGAGCGGGGTGGGAATGGAGATTTTGCAGTATCCTTCCCCTTGAACGGGGAGGAAATGGGGATTTTGCAGTATCCTTCCCCTGGAGTCGGGAGGAAATGGAGATTTTGTAGTATCCTTCCCCTGGAGCGGGGAGGAAATAGGGATTTTGCAGTATCCTTCCCCTGGAGTGGGGAGGAAACAGGGATTTTTCAGTATCCTTCCCCTGGAGCGGGGAGGAAACAGGGATTTTGCAGTATCCTTCCCCTGGAGTGGGGAGGAAATGTAGATTTTGCAGTATCCTTCTCTTGCGGTAATCACTAAGCACACCGACCAAGCCACGCCCACAGAAATGGTAGCAAAAATAATTGGATTTCACCCCTGAGCGATACACATTCCAGCTCTCTGTGTTCTGAGCTGCACTATAAACATCGGTCGGATGGAGACCATCTTTGAGAGGTTACCATCTCTCCACCCAATCATCCTTGAAATTCTGATTTTTTTCAACACACTTGCAGGACACCACAATGGCAAAAACACCTGAATTATTTGTTATTAACCTTGTCCTGTTCACAAGGCTTAAAAATTTGTGACGGGAGGTGGGGTATGTATGGAAAAAACCAGAGGGTGTTCCCCCCCCCCCCGCCCGAGCCATTGCTTTTAGAGTTGTTTACATTTTTCTGTTTGGCAAGATTATCTTTGGTTGTTCCTGTTCTTCAATTGCTTAGGAAAGTAATTGGTCTCTGGACTCCCAGTTCAGTGCAACTTCTCGGTTGTGGCACTCATTATCAATTCAGCAGGTGCTTTTGAAAGAACATTCAAGCTTTCAAGGTCGAAGACATATTTTCCATAGGGAGAAGTGTTTCTTCTCCCCTGACACACCTGGGCATACTTTGAACTTCCTAGTTCAATATTTTTGGTGTGTATGTGTAAGGCAGTGTTTCTCAATTATTTTCTGTTATGCCCCCCCCCCCCCCCCCAGGAAGAAGTAAACATTTCACGCTCCCCCAACTCTCTGCTGGGACGATTGTTTGCAATAGTCAGCGCGTTTTCGCTGCTTATCATTGGGGTGTAATGTGTTTAATGGGGTGTAATCAAGCTGCTTATGATTGGGGTGTAATGTGTGTGATGCGTTAATTTATTTGGCTTCATTCTGTCCTCTGCCAACATTTTTAGACACAGTAAACCTACTGGTCTTTCCTCGTCTCCCACCATAGTCACAGTGAAGCTAAGCGCTACATACACTTAGTCATATTTCCTCATCTTTGCTTTCAGGAGATTTACGATTGTCTCATTACTTCCATTTCTCTCCTCCTTTCTTTTCATCCCTGTTAAATATTTTTCCATGTGTTCTGGTTTCTGGTAGAAATTTAGCCATTACAAATAACTCTTATTAAATGCATTATTTCATGAATAAAGAAACGCCATTTATTTCTCTGCTCTTCTGGAATTCAAACACATTTCATACAGGCACTTATCTCTTGGTCCGTTATCTTCCTTAACTGCATTTCTCACATTCCTTCTCCACTTAACAAGATTTATTTTCCTAACAGCATGATATCTAAAACAGCAGCCCTGACTGTTAATCAACACAGAATACTTTTGCTTACTTGGGAGCGGCAGAGAAAAACCTCCATTTTTCTATTCGGCAACGTTGAAACTCCACCCTTCTTCCCCACTGACGTGCCAAATACATCACTACAGTATTTAACCCATTCCTCTCCTTAATATCTTCTTCCAGACACCTGTTCTCTACGTTTTTGGGCCCTTCTGAATTTAGGGTTAACCCAGCGATTCTCCCTCGCTAGATCCTGAACTCATAGCCCCATCCTGTGGCTGGCCTCCCACCTGTTCTACTACCTGTAACCCCGCCCCGCCCCCACTAATTCATAAACACTATCTGAATCAGAGTCCTCAATATCTTCATCATCCTCCAACTGACCAGGAGTATGTACAACACCATGGTGTCTTTTAAAGGTTTGTTATCTGTACTTCATATCTCCTACTCTGTGCTGCATGCTATTGTTTGGTGCAAAAAGCCCTACTCCCTGTGGCAAAAAATCAGCAGTTCCCTGGAATCACATGCCTCCCCTAGCATCACTCCGCTCACCCCCTGGGAAGGGGGCACCTCACTACTTGAGAAACACTGGTGTAATGGAGCCACCTCCCAATTTCCTTGGCTACGAGTAATATGGTCATACAGCACGCTTAATCTGATTAACTGAGTTAACCCAATTAATTGGGTATGTCTAATTTAATGAAAAGAAGGACTAAGGGGTGAAAAGATGTTTTAGACGCTGTAGTTCTAGGCTTTCTAGGCCTAGGATTGTTAGTCTATTTTCGTAGGGTATTCTGTTTCGAGTGGAGGAGTGAAGGGCTCTTCTGGTGAAATATCTTTGGACATTCTCAAGGGTGTTGATGTCTGAGATGTGGTATGGGTTCCAGACTGATGAGCAGTAGTCTAAGATGGGTCTGGCTGTGACAGATGGTAGTATTCATGGCCTGCCAGCACAGCCAGGTCTTCACTGCCTTACGGAAGACCAGTAGGGTGGGAGCAGTATGGACATTTGGGGGGAGTTGGTTCCATAGAGTTGGGGCAGCCACAGAGAAGGCCCTCCCCCAGGGCCCCGCCAACCTGCATTGCTTAGTCGACAGGACCTGGAGAAGGCCAATCCTGTGAGATCTTTTTTGGTCTCTGGGAGGCATGTGGCGGAAGATGGTCCTGGAGATTGTCTGGTCCTACGCCATGTAGGGCTTTATATTTTTAAAGATATTTATGATGTTGAACAGAACTTGTACGATGAACCTTGTTAAGATCATCTATAACAGATACTGTCTAAAGATAAAGGGATTTCAATACATCTGAAGGCTAGAGTAAGCCATAAATGTTCTTAAACATTCTTGTCATCTGGCGGGAGCCAGGGGAAGAGCCTTCTCTGTGGCGGCTCTGACCCTCTGGAACCAGCTCCCCCCTGAGATTAGGATTGCCCCCACCCTCCTTGCCTTTCGCAAACTCCTTAAAACCCACCTCTGCCGTCAGGCATGGGGGAACTGAAACATCTCCCCCTTGCCCATGTTGTTTTGGTGTTAGATTGATTGTATGCGTGTTTTAATATTCTGGGGTTGTTTTTATGAATTTTTAGCTTAAAATTGTAATTTGATTGGTGGATATTGGATTTGTTATTATGTATTGTTTTTATCTTGTTGTGAGCCGCCCCGAGTTTTCGGAGAGGGGCGGCATATAAATCCAATAAATCTAATCTAATCTAATCTAATCTAATCTAATCTAAAAGGGTTATGAACAGTCCATGGTACTGAAATTCTGCTCTGTTCTTATTCAGGGTTCCTGCCTAAAAGCCAGTTTCTCTTATAGATCATTCCATTCTACCTAGACTTTCCATGCCAGAAAAAGAGATTTACAAAACTATGTATTTTCACTAGATTCCCCCCATCTTATCTGCCTTGTTTCTGGAGAATTTTTGAACCTATCCACTTCAAAATTAAAGGTAAGAAGACAGGCCATTCAGTTTTCTTGAATGCAGGTCACACTGCTAAAGGATTTTTGTGAAATCTGGAAAACTATGTTTCTCCTCTGTAAATGAAGCTGATTTGATACCAAATTATCTTCGTAACAATCCATTTTATACCCTTATCATCTCATAGTATCAGCTGTGTCTAACCTATTTTCAGATACATAGAGCACTTTGTTCTATACTGAAGTAGTATTATCCTCAATGGACTACTTAATTACAACTAGCTGCTCCTTCTGTCTAACCTGCTGTTCTGCAACCCATCTGTCACTTTGATTAATGTTCAAAAAAAGTATTCTCTAAATTCAGTTCTAATGATCTAAGTTCAACCTTTTCTTATAGATACATCAGAATACAGTCCAGGTATCTTTGACAAGCACCATGATTAATGTTACTAAGGATCTCTGCCTGTAGAGCAACGGTTGGCATATCTATTGTAGCTGAGGGTCACTTTTAACATCTGAAAATATCAGAGGACCAAATGACGATGCCAGGGGTAAAGATTTGCTTTTTAATTTTTTTGGAAGTAGTCTCTCTCTCTCTCTCTCTCTCTCTCTCTCTCTCTCTCTCTCTCTCTCTCTCTCTCTCTCTCTATCTATCTATCTATCTATATATATATATATATATATACATACACACACACACACACACACACACACACACACACGTGTGTGTGTGTTTACTGTTGGATCACCCTGGTATATTGAAGGAACATCACAGTGCAAAAACACGTGATATCTTTATCTATCTATCTATCTATCTATCTATCTATCTATCTATCTATCTATCTATCTATCTTTCTTTCTTTCTCTATCTATCTATCTATCTATCTATCTATATCTATCTCTATGTATCTATGTATCTATGTATCTCTCTCTCTCTCTCTCTCTATCTATCTATCTATCTCTATCTATCTCTATCTATCTCTATCTATCTATGTATCTATCTATGTATCTATCTATGTATCTATCTATCTCTATATCTATCTCTATCTCTATCTCTATCTCTATCTATCTCTCTCTCTCTATCTATCTATCTAACTATCTATCTATCTATCATCTATCTATCTATCTATCTCTATGTATCTATGTATCTATGTATCTCTCTCTCTCTCTCTCTCTATCTATCTATCTCTATCTATCTCTATCTATCTCTATCTATCTATGTATCTATCTATGTATCTATCTATGTATCTATCTATCTCTATATCTATCTCTATCTCTATCTCTATCTATCTCTCTCTCTCTCTCTATCTATCTAACTATCTATCTATCTATCTATCTATCATCTATCTATCTATCTATCTATCTATCTATCTATCTATCTATCTCTATGTATCTATGTATCTATGTATCTATCTACCTACCTACCTACATCTCATCCCTCTCTCTCTCACACACACACATGCACTTTTATTATGTCAATTTCTTTAAAATGAAATCTGAGTAGACAAAGCAGATATCTTGGAGCTAGTTCTCATTTAAGAGAACTCAAATAAGAGTGGGCTGCATTGGGCAAGCCAAGCTGTTCTCAAATAGTTGAAACTTGACATTCCTTTTTTCTTTGAGAAACTGATTAAACACCAAAGAAGTTCCCCTTCTCTTTTTGCTCTTCATCTCCTTTGCAACTGTCTTACAATGAGAAACACAAGTAAATAAAAACAAGTAAACTAATTTACTTCAGTCCTCAGCAACAGAAAAAGTGGGAAAAAGATAATTTGTAGAGTTCACACTATCTTATAATTTGCCGTCTTTCATTTCTTTGCCTTTTCCCTATCCCCTGACTTTAAAAATGCCCTAAGAGGATACTATATGGACAGCTTACGTACTTATTTGCATCGTATATCAAATTAAAATGTCAATTTTGAGAGTTTAGCATCACTGTAATTGTCTCCATGAAAATATAGAGACTTCCATAGTAAATTAAGTTTGGGACAGATTGAAAGTTAACAGCTTTACAATGCCACAGGCTTTCAGAAATTATGGTTAACTTCATTATATGCAATGAGAGAGATCAAAAGCAACTGTGAATAATAATCAGGTATCAACTGTAATAAATTATCAAGTATCAAATCTGGACTGCCAATCTCTAAATCATCACTAGAGGGCAACAAGGAATTGAAGCTTTCCGTTTCTCTTTGCTGCCAACTATTGGTGGTTGTTTCTTTTTTCTTTTTCTTCTTCTTCTTCTTCTTCCTCCTCCTCCTCCTCCTCCTCCTTCTCCTCCTCTTCTTCTTCTTCTTCCTCCTCCTCCTCCTCCTTTGTAATAATTTTCAGAACTGAAAGTCCTTCACAATGCAAATCCTGCAACCTATTGCTATCGGTGCCACGTTTTAATAGCTCAAACATGCTTTAACATGCCCATCCATTTTTGCAGTTATTATTTGGAAAAAGTGAGGTGCAAAGTAAATTTGAAGAAGAGCAGATTTCAACATTTTAACTTCCAGTTCTTCCAAGCGCACAACCTACACTTCTCCTGAGCTGAGAATATTATGATTGTGCATAAGGGCACGATAATACAACTGCTTTCTTATAGCCTTAACACTATAGCAGCAATCCCCTATTGTCAGAGTTACACCAGGGATCATTCTAACTGACTATCTGGGTCAGTGTTGGCGAACCTTTTCAGCACCAGGTGCCAAGATGGAAGCGTGCCGTGCCCCTGCTGGCTGGGGAATTCTGGGAGTTGAAGTCCAGATATCTCCAAGTTGCCAAGGTTGGGAAACACTGATCTAGACTATAGCAATTAGCAGGAATCCAGTCAAAAGCTAAAACTGGCAAAGCATAATAACCAACAACACAAGGAAGACATGATAGCGGTGTTCCAATATCTCAGGGGTTGCCACAAAGCAAAAGGAGTCAATCTATTCTCCAAAGCACCTGGGTGTTCTGTCTGGGTCACTCCAGAAGCCAATACCAACCCAAAAAGAGAAGCCAGACACACTGGTAAAAGGCAAAGGCAGTTTTATAAAATTCAAGAAAAACACAGGTAACAGAAAATGTCCTTACAAACAGGAAAATGCTGTATCTTCAGATATATCCATGAAGGCAAAAGTCCATGCAGCAATACAGAATTCTTGCTGCCAAGCCGAGGCTGTAGATAGCAGACCTACACCTCCCACGGGTCTTCCAAAGCTGCTGGGCCACAAGCCAGGAACAGAGACGCCGAGAAACAAGACAGGATAACACAACTCCAAACTGATAACACTCCACATGGCTTCAAGGGCTTACCTGCCTTTTAAACCCTGCTACGGAGGACCACACCCAAGCCCAGCTGTTCCTAATTCAGTGCTGATAACACTTCTTTAATTGCTCCTTTCTTTGATCTGACCGTCTCTGTCGCATGTCAATGACGGCTTGAGCTTCATCACCTAATGACTCCAAACTGGGGCTGGGGAGAGCCCCCCCCCCCCGGGGCTCTCATGCTGTTCTCCTTCATCCCATTCCTGATTTTCCTCTCCCCCATCCGACTGTTCAGCCCCCTCCTCTTCGCTGTCATCCTCCTCCGGGCATGGAGCCAGCAGAGACACAGCCGATCCCTGAACAGCCTCAGGCTGAACCACAACACCTGGGGGTGGAACAAGAATCAATAGGTGGAAACTAAATAAGGAGAGAAATAACTTAGAACAAAGAGAAATTTCCTGACAGTCAGAATGGTTGATCAGTGGAACAGCTTGCCTCCAGAAGTTGTAAATGCCCCAACACTGGAAATTTTAAAGAAGATGTTGGATAACTATCTGTCTGAAATAGTGTAAGGTTTCCTGCCTAAGCAGAGGGTTGGACTCCAAGGTCCCTCTCAACTCTTTGTTATTACTATTATTATAGAAACCAGCAGAACACAATTTAATATACATCATTCTGGCAAATATTCCACTCATTCTACTCATAAGACAGATCTTAGTCATAACTAGGCAGCCAAGAATTAAAAATAAAGTGAAATCTAAAAACGTTAAGTGTAAAAAACATGACTAGAAAAACACACAAATACTTAACAAGGTTAGTGAAAGAGCTGGCGTTTTCATTTATACAATATGTTAAGCTCAGTGGATTATTTTTGGTGGCTCAGTATACACCGTATTATGAACCACAAAAAAGATTAACCACATTCAGTATGCTGAATAGTCCTTCCAACTTCTGAATTATAATAGAAGCACGAACTTTCATAATTACCTTGGCCAAAGCTTGCCCTGACTACAGAAGGTGTTTGAGATTTTCATTCCTATGTAAACTCGGATGTTGTTCTGCCGGGCTCTCTGATAGAAGCCTCCCGAAAATTCACGGGTACAAATTTCAGACACACACACGTTTGAAAATTCAAAACAATGTCCTTTATCACAAAATTCAAAAGAAACAAAGCACCCTTTTTTGTATTGTAAAGAGCACTCTTCCCCAAAACAACCTTGTTGGCTGTACAAGTCCCTTAATCAGTCCTTAAGTACTTAGCTAGTAGCTGTGAAGAAACATCACAGCCCTCCTTCTTCCAACAAAGTGAGACACACATACTTTGCTCTGCTTTGGTGTCAAAGGTGTGAAAAATCCACAAACAAAATTCAGACACAGCGAGGCACGATCCTGAAGAACTGCGATCAGATAATTTTCCACAAAGGCCAAACTAGCACACTGCTATTTATAGCAGCAGCTCTAATTACTGGAGCCCCACCCAAACACAGGTGGCTTCTCTTATCTCCTGTAATATTTCCTCAATTGGTCTCTTCGATGCATACTTCTACGCCTGCGTGGGTCTAACACTTCATCATCCAAATCGACTGAAGATAATGGTGATTGGCTTCCTGGGCTGTGTGCCAAGCCCCTCTCTTCCAAGTCACCCCCACCTTCTTCTTCGTCCGAGGAAACTGCACTCCCTGAATCTGCCGGCAACAAAACAGGCCTAGGACATGTTGACGTTTCCCCTGCCTCCACCTCCACTTTCCCTGGGGCAGGAGCTGGGCCAGAGCCAACCACAACAGATGTTATATTAAGATGCAGGCAGCTCATACACTTCAACACACAAGATCTAGCTAGCTGTTGTATCTGTTCCTACTGTCCTCCATACCTTGCCTGAAATAGCTGTTCTCTCTTGTCAATCAGAGCTTCCCCTCTGCATATCTGAAGGAGGTGTGCACAGTGCCCCAATTTCAAATTAGTTACTTAACTGCTCCAAGCTTGAGAGAAAAACCCATTGGATTCTCTGTTTATCTCAAACCTGGAATGGAAGTTGCCATTTTGACCCAAGCTCAAGATTAAAAACAAATGACATTTTTCTACATTGTCTTGAGTCTTGTGCCATCCCATGAAATACCTAGCTTTGTTTTTCAGTTTGTTGGCTAGCCAACTAGAGACCATTTGTCTCTAAATGTAGTCAGGATACACAAGTTCATTTCTATAGTCATTAAGCAGAACCGAATGAGTGTATTGTGGGAATAATGAGGAAAACTGAGTTAACTTGGAAGACTGGGAAGAAAACCTTGGACATGGGAGAGCAAGTTTGAAAGGAATTGTTTTTAAATGTTTTAAAGGCATACCTATATGTTTTCTAGAGTTATGGATTCTATTCTGTTATTTTCTGTCCTGTCCTGTCCCATCCCATCCAGTGATGGGCTCCTACAGGTATGGTCAGGTATGCAGAACAGATAAAAAAAAATTGGTCAGGTATGTAGAACCAATAGAAAAAGTTTGATTTTTTTTCTTTTTTCCCTTCTGGGCTTTGGGTATGTTTTTCCTATCGCAGTAAATGAGGTTGAATGTATATAATTTTAGAAGAGCTGTGCGTATGCATGTGTGTGTGTGTACATACACTTTATATAGTAGATAATGTATATTTCTGTGTGCCTTTATGTAATATGTATGTACAATATGGCATATATAGAGAGAATTAAATAGTATATTTTTGATGTTCAGTAATAGTAAATAGATAGGGAAGTTGTATCTCTCTGAGGCAAGGAGAAGTCAGGCACCCTAACCCTAACACTAATCCTTGACATGAGTGACATCAAGTTGGCCACCTTTAAGCCAGTCACATGACCTTTAGCCCCCCAGTCACATGATCGTCCAGCCACTCCCACCTGGTCACATGGCCAGTAAGCCACACCCATAAAATAAGCCATGCCCACAGTGTTGTAATAAAATTTTTGCAGCCCTTCACTGATCCCGTCCCTACAATGCCAACAATTGTTAATAATTATAAACAGGCAGCGTTCTAAGTTCATAACGAATGAAACTTCTTCAAAAAGAGGCAAAATGTCTTCAAAGCAAAACAAAGGACAACTACTTGGCTTTTGATCTGGATGCCTGACAGGCCCCATAGACAAGTCACTGGGATAACTTTGGGTTTTCTGACACACGCAGCCTTAGAAAGAAGGATATGACAAACCACTTCTAAAATGGTTCCCAAGAAAATTGGGTGGACTTGTCCATCTGGTTATTAGGAATCAAGACCTAAAACCCAAGGGCAACAAATAAATAAATAATTCAGTAAAGGCATAAGGCAAAATCTCTTTCCAGTGTGGTAGGTAAATTTACTTCTGTGTTCTTTTAAACTTCTTTGCCTTGTAGAGGCTGACTCCGTGTATTGCAATCTACAAGTAAATTATCGATCTAATGGACAAAGATACATTCACTTCAAGGAATTATGGACAAAATGTCTTCACTGCATTCCAAACCTGCTAAACTGACATCCGTTAAATGGATGGTTTGTCATTGCGATAATGCGGCAATGAACACTGCTTTCTTTTTCAGACAGATTCCCAATTGCAGAAGGGTAGCTTTTGGAGATAGCTGATAGCTGCTTCCTCTGTAGATAATTTGATTAGCTCTATAACCGAATTAAGAACAAATCACAATCCAGCAGTTAGACAAGTCAAGTCTTGCTCTTGTAGCATTGTTCACAGACTGGATTGAACTACTGCTGTCGCTCCTTTGCTAAATTCAGTTCTGTTGTTGATACTGGCACAGGGGTATGCTTAATATAGTACAGTGGTACCTCTACCTAAGAATGCCTCTACTTATGAACTTTTCTAGATAAGAAACGGGTGTTCAAGATTTTTTCCCCCTCTTCTCAAGAACCATTTTCCACTTACAAACCCAAGCCTCCGAAACTGTAACCAGAAAAGGCAGGGAGAAGCCTCCGTGGGGCCTCTCTAGGAATCTCCTGGGAGGAAACAGGGCCAGAAAAAGCAGAGAGAAGCCTCTGTGGGGCCTCTCTAGGAATCTCCTGGGAGGAAACAGGGCCAGAAAAAGCAGAGAGAAGCCTCTGTGGGGCCTCTCTAGGAATCTGCTGGGAGGAAACAGGGCCAGAAAAAGCAGGGAGAAGCCTCTGTGGGGCCTCTCTAGGAATCTCCTGGGAGGAAACAGGGCCTCCACCCTCCCTGTGATTTCCCCAATTGCACACATTATTTGCTTTTGCATTGATTTCTATGGGGAAAAATGCTTCTTCTTACAAACTTTTCTACTTAAGAACCTGGTCACAGAACGAATGAAGTTCGTAAGTAGAGGTACCACTGTACTTGCTTCCATTGTTTACTAGAAATTATTTTTGAAACATTTTTAAGTTTTGAAAATGTCTAATCTTCTCCACCTTTTGTTCTATCTATGAACTAAAGGGGACTAAGGGAGGCATTGAAATCCTACTTATTCCTGTAGTGGAACACATAAAATTTGCAGTTTTGTTTCAACAAATCTCAAAAGGATCGGGACAAAACATTCCGAGTGAGGTTGTTTTGTCCGAGCTCATAACTAAATGTCATTTTTGTGTCTTGGTTCTTCACTTCCTTAATATAAGCTCATTGGAAGGCCTTTCTATTTCAGGGCTATAATCATATTAGCAGCTCAAAAGCTAGCCTTTAATCTCAATAAGAGTTTTATCTGGGTATAATTGGGAACAATCTAGCTCAAAGAAATTCAGAAATCATATAAAGCCAAGGACAAGCTCACTGCAATTTTAAGTTCCCTTTTGGGAACTTGGAACACTGTCAACACTGTCTTATTAAACAATGTTGGTATTGAAGGTTTGGTAGGGAAGGTTTGCCTATTTGCCGATGACTCTAAAGTGTGCAATAGGGTTGATATTTCTGGAGGGGTCTGTAATATGGTAAATGATTTAGCTTTACTAGATAAATGGTCAAAGCAATGGAAACTGCAGTTTAATGTTTCCAAATGTAAAATAATGCACTTGGGGAAAAGGAATCCTCAATCTGAGTATTGCATTGGCAGTTCTGTGTTAGCAAAAACTTCAGAAGAGAAGGATTTAGGGGTAGTGATTTCTGACAGTCTCAAAATGGGTGAGCAGTGTGGTCAGGCAGTAGGAAAAGCAAGTAGAATGCTTGGCTGCATAGCTAGAAGTATAACAAGCAGGAAGAGGGAGATTGTGATCCCCTTATATAGAGTGCTGGTGAGACCACATTTGGAATACTGTGTTCAGTTCTGGAGACCTCACCTACAAAAAGATATTGACAAAATTGAATGGGTCCAAAGACGGGCTACAAGAATGGTGGAAGGTCTTAAGCATAAAACGTATCAGGAAAGACTTAATGAACTCAATCTGTATAATCTGGAGGACAGAAGGAAAAGGGGGGTCATGATCGAAACATTTAAATATGTTAAAGGGTTAAATAAGGTTCAGGAGGGAAGTGTTTTTAATAGGAAAGTGAACACAAGAACAAGGGGACACAATCTGAAGTTAGTTGGGGGAAAGATCAAAAGCAACATGAGAAAATATTATTTCACTGAAAGAGTAGTAGATCCTTGGAACAAACGCCCAGCAGACGTGGTTGGTAAATCCACAGTAACTGAATTTAAACATGCCTGGGATAAACATATATCCATTGTAAGATAAAATACAGAAAAAGTATAAGGGCAGACTAGATGGATCATGAGGTCTTGTTCTGCCGTCAGTCTTCTATGTTTCTATGTTGAATAGAACAGAACAGAATAGAATATTTAGCCAAATGTGCTTACATACACAAGGAATAAGTACAGAAGTAGTTGGTCTACTTACAAAACAACAGAGAAAATATTACTATACGAAAAGCACTTTATAGGTTTTTTTAAAAATAAATAAAAACCTTTAATATACTTTTTCAATAACTTAGGCCTTTGTATATACCGTATTTTTGGAGTATAAGACCCACTGGAGTATAAGACACACTTTAGTTTTGGGGGAAGAAAATAGGGGGGGGGGAATCTACCTACCAGGTATTCATCTGGCTAGTGTCCTTAGTCTGTTCAGGTTCAGCACATTATTTTATCCCCTAGTTAGGGCTGAAAAAGCCTTTTTCAGAGGGAATAGGAATGAAAGCAAGCCTGCAAAGATTTAGGGCAGAAAAAAAAAATTCTTTGCAGGGAATAGAAAGCCAGGAAGATTTTTAGCACCTAATTAGGGCTGGAAAAACAAGCTTTGAAAAAGCTACATTCGAAGTATAAGACGCACCCAAATTTTCAGCATCTTTTAAGGAGGAAAAAGGTGCATCATAACTTCCAAAAAATACGGTATATAATAATATGGTCCCCCAAACCTATCTATGACGCTTGCTCACTAAACTATTGACAGTTCCTAGTGAGACCCTGGATGGGAAGTGTGTCAAGCTGACATAAACAACATCGTAACGCAACAACACAAGCCTCGCCCCTTTTTAAATCTCCTTCCCAACATTTAACGCATGGCCCAAAGAGGCAAAATTGTGGCAGATTGCAGAAACCGCTATGTACATATGTCATAGAATGACTGCTCCTGTGACTTTGAGCTGTCCAAATTTTTCATAAGAACATAAGAAGAGCCCTGCTGAATCAGGCCAAAGCCCATCGAGTCCAGCATTCTGCGTCACACAGTGGCCCACCAATTGTCCATAGGGATCTTGAGCAGAAAGAGAAGGCAAGACTCTCCCTTTCCCTTGACCTCCAACAAATGGTACTCAAGGGAATCCTGTCTGTCTCAACCAACATAGAGGCGGCACTTGGACATCTGTTTCAATACCCACCGATACACTTGGTATCCATGAATCTATCTAATCCTGCCTTGAAGCCATCAAGGCTGACAACTGTCACGACCTCTTCTGGAAGTGAATTCCATAAACCAACAACCCTCTGGGTGAAGAAATATTTCCCTTTATTGGTCCTCGCTTTCTTACCTAGGAGCTTTAGGGAGTGCCCCCTCGTCCTAGTATTGTGGTATAAAGAAAAGAATTTTTCTCTATCCACCTTGAATGATTTTATACACTTTGATCAAGTCACCTCTTAAATGCCGTCTTTCAAGGCTGAAGAGACCAAGGTGTTGCAACCTGGTTTCATAACCTTGGCTGCATAGCTAGAGGTATAACAAGCAGGAAGAGGGAGATTGTGATCCCCTTTTATAGAGCGCTGGTGAGACCACATTTGGAATACTGTGTTCAGTTCTGGAGACCTCACCTACAAAAAGATATTGACAAAATTGAACAGGTCCAAAGACGGGCTACAAGAATGGTGGAAGGTCTTAAGCATAAAACATATCAGAAAAGACTTAATGAACTCAATCTGTATAGTCTGGAGGACAGAAGGGAGAGGGGGGACATGATCGAAACATTTAAATATGTCAAAGGGTTAAATAAGGTTCAGGAGGGAAGTGTTTTTAATAGGAAAGTGAACACAAGAACAAGGGGACACAATCTGAAGTTAGTTGGGGGAAAGATCAAAAGCAACATGAGAAAATATTATTTTACTGAAAGAGTAGTAGATCCTTGGAACAAACTTCCAGCAGACGTGTTTGGTAAATCCACAGTAACTGAATTTAAACATGCCTGGGATAAACATATATCCATTGTAAGATAAGATACAGGAAATAGTATAAGGGCAGACTAGATGGACCATGAGGTCTTTTTCTGCCGTCAGTCTTCTATGTCTCTATGTTTCTATAAGGGAGGTGCTCCATTTCCTTGATCATTCTTGTTGCCCTTTTTTGCACCTTTTACATGATAAGTCTTTTTCTGGCTACTGTGCAGAAAATGCCATGCTTGGTGAGAACCGGGCAAAAAAACAGGCAAAGGGGCAAGGGGACAGGGGAAGCAAGGGGTCTTTAATGTGACCCTTAACTGTCTTCTAACTTTACAAAATGAACTTGGAATAGCCCTCAAATGAGGCTGAATATAGTTCCGGCTCCATTGATAGAAAAATATCATTTGCCTGTGCCTCAAGTTATTGAATGGCATCTCCCTGAGCAGTTGGAAATTAATGCTGAAAACCACTGAAGGTAATGACCAGTAACGGAACAGCTGTAATAAGCCATTATTGGACAGAACGGATACTCCACATAAGCAAAAACTCTGTAAATACTGTGTGTCATTGTCAAAGGAGGGGATTTTGCTCAAAGCAAGGGCAATCGTGATTAAGCAAGAATCAGGTAAGGGATGAGGCAATTTGCATCGTCTCTCAAAAAAGACAGAAAAATCCAAACCACAGAGCTCTGTTATAATAATCAAAAATTTATTTAGGAAAAAAAACAGTAGACAAACAAAGTATGTCTATTAACCAGATATGTATACATATGCGGGATCGCGAAACTAAAACTGCGATACCCTACCAATGAGTACAATGATATATTTATAGTATTGAACATGACATCGACCGCCCTTTTCTATTGTCTATATTTGGGCATGTTACTCAAGCTCAGCTTCCTATTTCTTCATTATTCCTCGGAACCATGGATCATACTTGTTTTCTTACTCTATGAAAGTCCTTTGGCCTAAAACTGACACTGTCAGCAGTCTCTTTCTTAATAAACATGTTTTTCACTGTCTTGTGCAATTTCCTAACTGGTTATGCATGCCCAGGTTTAAAAGTTCACTTTTCTATCTAAAATATATGGAACCTAATATATTTAGGCCCTATGCTCTATAGGTTTTTCTTACAGTAATGAATTGATTTTTTCCCTATCCCCGTGTCCCTTTAATGGATAAGCGTGACCAAGCAAGGAATAGCCATTAGAAAACACGCTAGTAAACACATTCTTATTTGCCTGATAAATTCCTTATCCTGAAGCATTAGCATTTAGATTTATATACTGCTTCACAGTGCTACAGCCCTCTCTAAGTGGTTGACGGAGAATTAAGCGTATTGCCCCCAACAATCTTGGTCCCCATTTTACCGACCTTGGAAGGATGAGTCAACCTTGAGCCGACTGAGATTCGATCTGCCAAACTGCTGGCAGCCGATGATTTGCAGAAGTAGCTTGCAAGTTCTGCACTCTAACCACTACACCACCGAGGCTCTGTGCATGCAGAGAAGTGATTCATCAACAGGACCTGGAGAAGGCCAACTCTGTGGGACCTGACTGGTCGCTGGGATTCGTGCTGCAGAAGGCAGTCCTGGAGATATTCTGGTCCGATGCCATGAAGGGCTTTATAGGTCATAACCAACACTTTGAATTGTGACCGGAAACTGATCGGCAACCAATGCAGAAAGCATTACAGTAGTCGAATCTCGAGGTGATGAGGGCATGAGTGACTGTGAGCAATGACTCCCGGTCCAGATAGGGCCGCAACTGGTGCACCAGGTGAACCTGGGCAAACATCCCCCTTGCCACAGCTGAAAGATGGTTCTCTAATGTGAGCTGTGGGTCGAGGAGGACGCCCAAGTTGCGGACCCTCTCTGAGGGGGTCAATAATTCCCCCCCATGGTTATGGACAGACAGATGGAATTGTCCCTGGGAGGCAGAACCCACAGTCACTCCGTCTTATCCGGGTTGAGCTTGAGTCTGTTGACACCCATCCAGACCCCAACAGCCTCCAGGCACCGGCTCATCACTCCCACTGCTTCGTTGACTGGATTAGGGGTGGAGATGTACAACTGGGTATCATCAGCGTACTGATGATACCTCACCCCATGCCCCTGGATTATATTATTATTATTATTATTATTATTATTATTATTATTATTATTATTATTACAATGGAGTTGGAAGGTACCTTGGAGATCTTCTAGTCTAACACCCTGCTTAGGCAGGAAACCCTACACTACTTCAGACAGATGGTTATCCAACATCTGCTTAAAAACTTCTAGTGTTGAGCAGTGTTCCCTCTAATTTTTTTTGGGGGTGGGCGGAAAAGTATAGTGTCTGAGCGGCAGTCCCTTCGGGACTGGGCGGCACAGAAATAATAAACAAACAAACAAACAAACAAACAAACAAACAAACAAACAAATAAAAAACCCACCCTGTTTTGCCTCAGAGAATTTCAAAATAAAATACTGTACTGTGTGTCTATAACAGTGAGCTCATAATAGGGCAACTCTATCAATATCAAAATGCCACTTAAATAGTTGAGCTAGTTTCAAACTAGATTTTTATTTTCTTTCTCTCTTCCTTACTCCCATTCTTTTTCTTTCTCTTTTCCTTCCTCTCTTTTTTCTATCTGTTTCTCTCTCTTCCTCTCTTCCTCTCTCTCTCCTTCCCTCTCACTCTTTCCCTCTCGGCTTCTGGGCAGGTTTGAAAAACTCTGAGTTGATGATGATTTTTAAGTGAGCGATTGCTCACTGCTCAGCTTAGAGGGAACTATGGTGTTGGGGCATTTACAACTTCTGGAGGCAAGCTGTTCCACTGATTAATTGTTCTAGCTGCCAGGAAATTTCTCCTTAGTTCAAAGTTACTTTGCTGCTTCTTTAGTTTCCACCCATTGCTTTTTATTCTACCCTCAGGTGCTTTGGAGAATAGGTTGACTCTTTCTTTGTGGCAACCCCAGAGATATTGGAACACTGCTATCATGTCTCCCTTTCCTCTTGCTTGAGGTAAAGAAACAGATGGCTCCCTCATTCACGTCACACACAAATTCTAACTGGAGAGGCAGTTGTGTTGTTGTTATTCTGTTCTAATTCTGGGCATGGCATGTGCCCTGAACTTGAAGGCAGCAGCTCAATTTAAGGAATATAAAGTAGGCCACATGGCACACAGTTCTTCCTTTAAATCTCTAAATAACAGAGGTCTTGGAGGTCTTCTTCTACAGCTAAAGCCCACTGCAACAACATCGCCAAAAAGGCTTCCAGAATTGTTTACCTGACCCTATGCAGCTTCTGCTCCGGCAATCTCACACTACTCACCAGAGCCTACAAAACATTTGCCAGACCCATCCTTGAATACAGTTCATCTGTCTGGAACCCATACCACATCTCAGACATCAACACCCTAGAAAACGTCCAAAGATACTTCACCAGAAGAGCCCTTCACTCCTCCACTCGAAACGGAATGCTCTACGAAAACAGACTAACAATCCTAGGCCTAGAAAGCTTAGAACTACGACGCCTAAAACACGATCTAAGTATTGCCCACAAAATCATATGCTGCAACGTCCTGCCTGTCAATGACTACTTCAGCTTCAACCGCAACAACACAAGAGCACGCAACAAATTCAAACTTAATATTAATCGCTCCAAGCTTGACTGTAAA
Organism: Erythrolamprus reginae; assembly: GCF_031021105.1. Taxonomy (NCBI): domain Eukaryota; kingdom Metazoa; phylum Chordata; class Lepidosauria; order Squamata; family Dipsadidae; genus Erythrolamprus; species Erythrolamprus reginae. The sequence continues at coordinate 107,651,920 of NC_091954.1, forward strand.
AAATATGACTTTAGCAATCGTGTTGTCGAAGCATGGAACTCATTACCTGACTCAGTAGTGTCAACCCCCAACCTCCAACATTTCTCCCTTAGACTCTCCACGATTGACCTCTCCAGGTTCCTAAGAGGTCAGTAAGGGGCGTACATAAGTGCACCAGTGTGCCTTTCGTCCCCTGTCCAATTTGTCTCTCCTTATCCCATATATCATATATCTTTCCTTTCTTTCATATACCTTCTCCTCTATTTTCATATCTTTTCTTTATATGTAATACTTCATGCCTATTCTCCTCAATATGTACTGTGGACAAAATAAATAAATAAATAGATAAATAAATAAAAATAAAATAAATACAACCCCTTTGTTAAACAGGAGACCCTATATCATTCTAGATAAATGGTTGTCCAGGCTCTCCTTAAAAGCCTGCAGTGAGGATGCTGCTCCATGAAAGCTATACCTGCTACAGAAAAACTATAAACATTTTTGAAATCAGAATAAAAAAATGATTCAAGGTCAATATTTTTTTGTAGACCTGTGTAATTTACTAGAAGAAACTGATATTGCCTATGCATTATTCAGCCATAGCCTCTTCACAAAAGACAATTTTAAGAGCTAAAAAGTGACGCTAGTGTGGTACTTTTTTCACTGTTTTAGGGTTTTAATACTCAGCTCTCTTAGACAGGTATCATTAATTAAGCCACTCTTCAAAACCTGTAAGGCATTTCTGGCTAAGTCACAGTTGCTTTTAATAATCTATCCTGATTAAACGATCTACGGATAAGATGGATAGCAAGCCAAATTTCTTTCACTTTTAGTTATCTTTGCTATTATTTTTCTCCAGCTTTTGGAAAACAATTTGCATATGTTGTTCATTTTTGCTCTTCGGCTAAAGGGCAAGAAGGCAAGTTCTTTCATTCCCATGTTTATCTTACCAACGTTTTGAGAGAAAAGCTAAGTTTTGCTTTTTATTTTTCCTTTTTAGAGAAAAGCATGCGGGTAAGCAAAAAATCTCGGCCAAATGTGCCCATGTGTGAGATTTTACCTGCACAGGTGCGGGAAGCAAAATTGCACTCGATGAATAGTCTGGAGGACAGAGTATAGTCTGGAGGACAGAAGGGAAAGGGGGGACATGATCGAAACATTTAAATATGTTAAAGGGTTAAATAAGGTCCAGGAGGGAAGGTACACAAGAACAAGGGGACACAATCTGAAGTTAGTTGGGGGAAAGATCAAAAGCAACATGAGAAAATATTATTTTACTGAAAGAGTAGTAGATCCTTGAAACAAACTTCCAGCAGATGTGGTAGATAAAGCCACAGTAACTGTATTTAAACATGCCTGGGATAAACATATTTCCATTGTAAGATAAAATACAGGAAATAGTATAAAGGACAGACTAGATGGACCATGAGGTCTTTTTCTGCCGTCAGACTTCTATGTTTCTATGTTTCTATGAATATCCCTTGACTACCATTTGTTGGGGGTCAAGGGAAAGGGAGAGTTTTGCCTTCTCTTTCTGCTCAAGAGCCCCATGGACAATTGGTGGACCACTGTGTGACACAGAATGATGCACTCGATGGGCTTTGGCCTGATTCAGCATGGCTCTTCTTAGGTTCTTATGTTCTTATGTTCCTCACTTGGCCTACTAAATTAAGCAAAGGAAATTCCAGTTTCTCTCTCCATTATGCTTTGCTCACTCTGAAATGTTAGACAGATATGTGCAGGGGCGGGCTACTGCCTGGATGGGGAGGAATGTAGTGGGGTAGCAAAAAAGAAGCTCCACCCCAGAGGACCCAATTTGCACTGAGAGATGTTGAAAGAAAATTCAGGTGTCCTGCATAAGCCACACCCACAGTATGGTAGTAAAAACTTTGGTAGCCCTTCACTGGGTACGGGGTGTCTCTATACTCCTAATAAATCTTTTACTTCAAATACAGCGAATGTCTGTGAGGTCTTTGGTGCTCTCTGAGATTGTTTGATTGATTGATTTATGAATGCATGCATTCATGTTAGCAATAGCACTTTTTAACAGAGCCAGACTACCCACCACGGAAGGATGGATGGCTGAGTCAACCTTTTCTTGCAAACCTTTCATTACCAAACTAGGCAACATCATCAGTACTAAGATTAAGTGGGCTTTTGCTCTTATGTTTATGTACCTGTGGCTTTTTCCTATCAGTGTTGCTGGTAGTAATCTTGGAGTTTCCTTGAGTAGGCTGTTGTTTACTGTTAGCTTGTTTGTGTGCATTGGTAATTCCTTGATTGGGGTAAAATTTTTTTTATTGATGACGCTACCTAGTTTGGTATTGAAATGTCTGCCAGAAAACCACCAAGCTCAGAGAGCTGCAAGGACCCCACAGTTCAACCCTGAGATACTAATTTTCTCTTCTAATAATGAATAACATTAATTGATAGATAAAGCCACATGTGCATTTGTGATTCAATGTACTGTGCAAACCTATAGAATTAATGCAGGATTCAATGTGAATGTGGAGTGAGTGAAATATGCTACAGTTTTAAATAATCTAATTTAATGTAATAATGCAAGTCGTACAAATGCAAACTATTGTTTTGCCTGATATTGGACAGAAGAGAGTCCCTTGGAATGACCAAAAATTGAGGTTTCTAACTCTCTCTCTCTCTCCCTCCCCCCCTCTCATTTATCTATCTATCTATCTATCTATCTATCTATCTATCTATCTATCTATCTATCATCTATCTGTCTATCAATCATCTATCTATCTATCTATCTATCTATCTATCTATCAATCTATCTATCTATCTATCTATCTATCTATCTATCTATCTATCTATCTATCTATCATCTATCCGTCCGTCCATCCATCCATCCATCCATCCATCCATCCATCCATCCATCCATCTATCTATCTATCTATCTATCTATCTATCTATCTATCTATCTATCTATCTATCGCATTTATATGCCTCTCTGAGGACTCAGGGCAGCTTACAACATAAACTAGTCTAAAATCCCCAATTATTAAAAATCAATCATACCCATTTGGACAACAACCATACATAGCATCCATTGGCCAGGGGGCTGAGATCTAATCGCCCCAAGCCCGGCGGCATAAATGAGTCTTAAGACTCTTGTGGAAGGTGAGGAGGGTGGGGGCACTGTGAATCTCCAGGGGGAGCTGATTCCAGAGGGCTGGGGCCCCCACAGAGAAGGCTCTTCCCCTAGGACCCGCCAAGCGACATTGTCTAGTTGACCGGACTTGGAGAAGGCTGACTCTGTGGGAACTAACCAGTTGCTGGGACTCATAGGGCAGAAGGCGGTCCCACAAGTAATCTGGCCCGATGCCATGTAGGACTTTATAGGTCATATAAGTCATATTAGTCCGGCATTTTCCTCCTGCTTTCGGAAAGTACTCCATTCAGAGAGCTAATATTGATTTCCATTGCTCTGGGTAAAATTATCTAATATGCTATACGATAGATGCTGTAATAATCTGCAATGCAGCCAAAATTTGGAGGTCACGCCTGAAAGCAGGAACAAGATATACATCTGTACACAACTCCTAATCTGGCTCTTGTTATCCAATGATTAATACCTTTCCAGAAAATAGGAAGTCTTGAGAATCGAAATAACACAGAAAGCCAGCGCTTTTAATTAGGAGTGACTTAATAAATAGCCATGAAGGTGGCAGGTTCCCTGATGGTATTGGTAAAAAATAACGGCTCCAATGTAACGCATCTTGGTTGTGTCTCATTTGCTCTCATTAAGCTGACCTCCTCGATCCCGCGTGTCATATATCCCGCAAAGACAAATCGTTTCAACAAGAGAACTTCTGTTCTTGTTTTTATTTTTGCAGACCACAACACACTGAGTAATAGCAATGAAGCTCCTGTTAGCAAACTGCTTGAGTCAAATGGTTGTCCAGTTCTGTTTTTGAACATCTCCAGTGATGGAGCACCCACAACTCAAGAAGGCAAGCTAAAGAAGGACTAGAATTTCCTATCTCCTGGTGATTAGCCCATAAGTACCCAGCTGCCTTTCACGTCTAAGGAGGACTAGAACTCCCAGTCTCCTGGTTTGTAACCTGGTAGGACCGCCTTCTGCTGCACGAATCCCAGCGACCAGTTAGGTCTCACGGAGTGGGTCTTCTCTGGGTCCCGTCTACTAAACAATGTTGCTTGGCGGGGCCCAGGGGAAGAGCCTTCTCTGTGGCGGCCCCGGCCCTCTGGAACCAACTGCCCCCAGAGATTAGAATTTCCCCCACTCTCCTTGCCTTTCGTAAGCTGCTTAAAACCCACCTCTGCCGCCAGGCATGGGGGAATTGAGATACGCTTTCCCCCTAGGCCTTTACAATTTTATGCATGGTATGTCTGTATGTATGTTTGGTTTTTATAATAATGGGTTTTTAACTGTTTTTAGTATTGGATTATTGTTATATGCTGTTTTATTGCTGCTGTTAGCCGCCCCTGCTGAGAGGGGCGGCATACAAATCCAATAAATAAATAAATAAATAAATAAATAAATAAAACCACTAAACCAGTGATGGCGAACCTTTTTTTCCTTGGGTGCCGAAAAAGCATGCGTGCTATCACGCATGCACAGGTACCCACATCCATAATTCAATTCCTGGGGAGGGTGAAAACAGCTTCCCCCATTGCCAGAGACCCTCTGTTGGCTGGAAACAAGCTGTTTCCAAACTTCTGGTGGGCCCAGTAGGCTTGTGTTTTGCCCTCCCAAGGCTCCAAAGGCCTCCCTGGAGCTAGGGGAGGGTAAAAAACGCCCTCCTCTACCCCTCAGAGGCTCTCTGGAAGCTCTGTGAGCCAAATCTCAGCAGCCTGGCACACACAAGCATGTTGGAGCTGAGCTAGGGCAACGGCTCGCGTGCCAGCAGATATGGCTCCACGTGCCACCTGTGGCTCCCGTGCCATAGGTTCACCATCAATGCACTAAACCAATTAAATTGTATAAAGTCCATAACAATCCTAGCAGTTTAACAGTGGACCCATAAATATGGAGATGGGTTCTCTTTCTTGAAGTTTTCCAATTCTATTATTCTACTGCTTTTATTTTTTATTTTTTTACTTTTAAAAAGCACTTTTGAAAAAGTGTTAGCAAAAACTTCAGAAGAGAAGGATTTAGGGGTAGTGATTTCTGACAGTCTCAAAATGGGTGAACAGTGCAGTCAGGCGGTAGGGAAAGCAAGTAGAATGCTTGGCTGCATAACTAGAGGCATAACAAGCAGGAAGAGGGAGATTGTGATCCAGCTGTATAGAGCACTGGTGAGACCACATTTGGAACACTGTGTTCAGTTCTGGAGACCTCACCTACAAAAAGATATTGACAAAATTGAATGGGTCCAAAGACAGGCTACAAAAATGGTGGAAGGTTTTAAGCATAAAACTTATCAGGAAAGACTTAATTAACTCAATCTGTATAGTCTGGAGGACAAAAGGGAAAGGGGGGACATGATCGAAACATTTAAATATGTTAAAGGGTTAAATAAGGTTTCAGGAGGGAAGTGTTTTTAATAGGAAAGTGAACAAAAGAAAAAGGGGGCACAATATGAGGTTAGTTGGGGGAAAGGATCAGAAGCAACATGAGAAAATATTATTTTACTGAAAGACTAGTAGATCCTTGGAACAAATATCCAACAGATGTGGTTGGTAAATCCACAGTAACTGAATTTAAACATCATGTCAATTAACTCCATGTTTTAGAATGGATTCAGCTAAAGTGGAACATATTCAAAGCAGGCCACAAGTAAGGATGTTCAATAATACACCATGGTTAAGGTGTTAGGCTAGAATGACAGAAGCCCAGGTCCTTCTTCAGCCATAAAAAATTCCTGGATGATTTTGAGCCATTGATTCTGCCTGTGCCCAACCTACTTTACAAGGCAGTTATTGTGCAGCTAAAATGAATGTGCAAGTAACTTTGAGGTTCTGGAAGAAGCTTTAATTTAGATTCCTGTGAGGAGCAGTGGTTAAACACAATGGCCGCAACATATTTTTCAAGTTCTATGATTCCTTAGTTTGCTCTGAAGATATCTCAAGATTTCTTTAGAAAAGTTTTCAGAGCTCTGTATCTAGGGCATGTACTATTATTAATCCAGCGTTATCTCCAAATTTATTGAAGCACAGGAATTTCTTTTTTTTCGGCATTTAAAGATTTTGCCCCTAGAAAACCTTTTTCCTTTACCAAAATCAAAGTTCTCTTTCGGAGGGAAATGGCAGTACAGTATTAGTAAAAAGGAGCAATATGGGAGAATTTAGAGAAAATTAAAGAAACAGCTATAAAAAGGGCCCAGGCAGTAATAGGTTTAGGTTGGAAGGATGCAACAAAATGGACAGTACAAAATTGGTACTGGTACATGGTGGAATACATTCAGTTTGAAATTATGGATATAAAAATGAATACGATTAGTGAAAATAATTTGTGGGAACTGATGGGATGATGGGATAGGGTTAGTAGAATTCGAGACCAAGGTATAAAGAATAAATTGGAATCACTCTATAACAGTGATGGCAAACCTTTTTTTCCTCGGGTGCCGAAAAAGCATGCCTGTGCACTATCACGCATATGTGAGTGCTTACACCCATAATTCAATGCCTGGGAGGTTGAAAACAGCTTCCCCCACCCCCCCCCGAAGACCCTCTGGAGGCCAGAAATGGCCTGTTTCCTGTTGTGGTTAGCTCTGGCCCAGCTCCTGCCCCAAGGACTGTGGATGTGGGGAAGACATCCACATGCTGCAGGCCTGTTTTGCCCCCGGTGGAATCTGATGGTGAAGGCTCCTCTGACCAAGAAGACATGAGTGACAGGGAGGAGGAGAGTGTGGCAGACAGCTCAGAAGGAGATCAATTATCTAGCTCCTCCTTGGATTCAGAACAAGAGTTAATGATACAGCCACGCATGTGGAGAGCGATGCATAGGCAACAACAACTGAGAGATTATTATCAAAGAAAATGAGGCCACCTGTGGTTGGGTGGGGCTGTGGTAATTAGTGAGGCTGCTATAAATAGCAGCCTGTGGGTTTGGCCATTGTGGAGGATTATCTGATCGTTGTGTTTCGTGACTGCTTTACTGACTTTGACCTTTTGTGTGCTGATTTTTCCCCGCTTTGAAACTAAACCACTTTGAAACTAAATCACTTTGAAACTAAACCACTTTGTGAAAGAAGAATGACTGTGAATTGCCTCACAGCTGCAAGCTAAGTATCACAGGACTGATAAGGGACTTGTACAAATTACCAGTTTGTTTGGAGACGAGTGCTCTTTGCTATACCAAAAGAGGGCTTGGTTTAAGTAAATTTTCATTATAAAGAACATTGTTTTGAATTTTCAAACGTGTGTGTGTCTGAAATTGTACATGTGAATTTTTGGGAGAAGTCTACCAGAGAGCCTGACAGAACAGTTTCCCAACTTCTGGTGGGCCCAGTAGGCTTGTATCTTGCCCTCCCCAGGCTCCAAAGGCTTCCTGAAGCTGGGGTAGGGTAGAAATGCTCTCCCCATCCTCTTTGAGGTTCTCTGGAAGCCAAAAATGCTCTCCCAGAGCCTCTATGCGAGCGAAAAATCAGCTGGCTGGCACACGTGTGCACATTGGAGGTGAGCTAGGGCAACAGCTCATGTGCCAGCAGATATGGCTCCCCGTGCCACCTGTGGCACCCGTGCCATAGATTCGCCCTCACTGCTATATAATATGTAAATATTGTAATGTTCTTAGTTTAAATTGTTATATATAAGGTACACCCTCATTTTGGTGGAGGGGTTTGAACGTTGTTGGGTGGTAGGAGCATGGATCACCCTACGAAACTAGAGTTACAATCCTGGCTCTTGAAAGCTTAGAACTACGATGCCTTAAACATGATCTAAGTATCGCCCGCAAGATCATATGCTGCAATGTCCTGCCTGTCAAAGACTACTTCAGCTTCAACCACAACAACACAAGAGCACACAACAGATTCAAGCTTAATATTAACCGCTCCAAACTTGACTGTAAAAAATATGACTTTAGTTATTGGGTTGTCGAACAGTGGAACTCATTACCGGACTCTGTAGTATCACCCCCTAACCCCCAACATTTTACCCTTAGACTATCCACGGTTCCAGATTCCTAAGAGGTCAGTAAGAGGCGTACATAAGCGCACTAGAGTGCTTTCCGTCCCCTGTTCTATTGTCTCTCCTTTATCATATTTCTTCTCTACCATATCCTCTATAACCTTCATTGTGTATTATTGTGTATTGGAATAAATAAATAAATAAGTAAATAAATAAGTAAATAAATAAGTAAATAAATAAGTAAATAAATAAATAAATAAATATATGTAGTGTGCTTGTGTTGTTATGATTAAAAATCAATAAAAATATTATTAAAAAGTTCTTTCTCAGAGCAAACACATTATTTTCTAATTGATTCACATTGTTCACATGGGGAACAAATAATCAGGTTAGACAGTTTGATTCCTTTGTTCTCATCCCATCAGTTTCTTTATAATTTAAGTCACAAGTTCCAAAGAAATGTCAAAATTCATCAACATCTCTGACATGGTCCCTGGCTTCTTGCTAACTTACATAATAAGGAAAAGTGTCTGTCAAGCAAAGAAATTACCAAGAACCCTAGGAAAGTTCAAGAGACTGAACATATACACATTCATGCAAAGGAATTTAATTAAGTATAACCGCTCCACCCTCAGTGCCAATATACAGTATAGTCATCAATAATTGCATTTGTAGATGAATCAAACAAAGGACACAACTTAAAGAAGAATATAAAGAAGAAAACGAATGAGATCGTCACAATCACTGGTTGTAATTAAGGTCCTAGTTTGGTTTTCTGCTGATTTCCTACTCTTGACTATATTTCAGACTAGAATAGTAGATAAAATGTGTTGTAGTTGGCTCTGGCCCAGCTCCTGCCCCAGGGAATGGGGAGGTGGATGCAGGGGAAAATTTAACATGTCACAGGCATGTGTTATTGCCAACAGAACCAGTTCAGAGTTTAGTTTCCTCGGACGAAGAAAAAGGTGGGAGTGACTCGGCAGAGGGGGGCTTGGCACACAGCCCAGGCAGTCACTCTCCCTTATCTTCCGTTGATTCAGATGATGACGTTTTGGACCCACGCAAGCGCAGAATGATGCGTAGAAGAGACCAAGTAAGAACATATTGCAGAAAATAAGGGAGGCCACCTGTGTTTGGGCGGGGCTCCAGTAATTAGGGCTGCTGCTATAAATAGCAGCATGTGGGTTTGGCTGTTGTGGAAGAATATCTGATCGGAGTTCGTCAGGAATCTTGTGTTGCTGGACTTTGTTGTTTTTTCATGCCTTTGAAACCAAAGCAGAGCAACGTGTGTGTGTGTCTCACTTCTTTGGAAGAAGAAGGGGTGTGAAGTTTCTTCACAGCTGCTAGCTAAGTACTTAATGACTGCTTAAGGGAAACTGTACAGACTCCCTGGTTGTTTTGGGAAGAGTGCTCTTTGCAATAAAAAAAGAGTGCTTAGTTTATTTTGACTTTTGTGATAAAGAACATTGTTTTGAATTTTCAAATGTGTGTGTGTCTGAAATTTGTACCCTTGAATTTTCGGGAGGCTCCTACCAGAGAGCCCGGCAGAACATATACTGGTTGCAAAGCACCTGGATTTTGATCGAGATATGATGAATTATTATGCCATATTATGGACTCTTCTGGATGGAGATGTGGTAATATTATGTGGCATCGGGACCGCCTTCTGCCGCACGAATCCCAGTGACCGATTAGGTCCCACAGAGTTGGCCTTCTCCGGGTCCTGTCGACAAAACAATGCCGTCTGGCGGGTCCCAGGGGAAGAGCCTTCTCGGTGGTGGCCCCGATCCTCTGGAATCAACTCCCCCCAGAGATTAGGACTGCCCCCACCCTCCTTGCCTTTTGCAAACTCCTAAAAACCCACCTTTGTCGCCAGGCATTGGGAAATTGATTCCCCTCGGCAGCTGCGTTTTATGTATGGTTTGTTTGGGTTGTATGAGTGCTTTTAATCAAGGGCTTTTTAACTGTTTTGTTTTTTTAATCATTGGATTTGTATTTTGTATTCCTGTTGTGAGCCGCTCCGAGTCTTCAGAGAGGGGCGGCATACAAATCTAATGAATAAAATAAATAAATAAATATTTGAGAAAAAACGAGTGTGATGCTAGGGGGGACATGATAGCAGTATTCCAGTATTTGAGAGTCTGCTACAAGGAGAAGTGTGGGTGTCAATTTATTTTCCAAAGCACCAGAAGGGAGGACAAGAAACAATGGATGGAAACTAATCAAGGAGAGAAGCAACTTGGAATTGAGTAGAAACCTCCTAACAGTGAGGACAATTAACCAGTGGAATCAGAGATGGGATTCAGCATGTTCTCACCAGTTCTGGAGAACCCATAGTGGAAATTTTGAGTAGTTCGGCAAACTGGTAAATCCCACCTCTGAGTGACCCTGCCCCCATCTATTCTCTGCCTCCCGGGCTCCAGCTGATCTGGAGTAAATGGGGATTTTGAGGTGACCTTCCCATGGAGTGGGGTGGGAATGGAGACTTTACAGTATCCTTCCCCTGCCACTGGAAGACTTCCAAAGTCCCTTCCAGCTGATTTTGATTGTCTTTAGACACATTAGAATTCGAATTATTTTATTGGCCAAGTGTGATTGGACAAACAAGGAATTTGTCTTGGTGCATATGTTATATTTTCAACTTCCTAATCGAGGCTACAGTGCTGTGATCTCTTGGTGGTTTCCGCTTTACGTATGGTTTGTATGAGATGCATGATTGTTTTTTTATATTAAGGGTTTTAAATTGTTTTAACTATTGGATTTGTACTGTTTTGCTCTTGTGAGCCGCTCCGAGTCTCCAGAGAGGGGCGGCATACAAATCTAATTAATAATAATAATAATAATAATAATAATAATAATCCAGATTTAATTATTCTTAGACTTTTTAATAGATTAGCTAGACTCTGTGATCTAGCCTGATGTAATTAACGGGAAGATAAAGTAAGCAGACATCCAATCAACAAGGTGGCAACAGTTTGGCAAATCGTTTTATGTTATAAGAGCAAAGCTCAGAATAGAATAGAATAGAATGGAATGGAATGGAACGGAATGGAATGGAACGGAACGGAACGGAACGGAACAGAACAGAATAGAACAGAATAGAATAGAATTCTTTATTGACTAAGTGTGCTTGCACACCCAGGGAATTTGTCGTTGGTGAATATGCATTCAGTGTGCATAAAAGAAAATATATATTTGTCAAGAATCATGAGGTACAACACTTAATGATTGTCATAGGGGTCAAATAAGCAATCAGGAAACAATCAATATTAATATAAATCGTAAGGATACAAACAACAAGTTACAGTCATACAGTCATAAGTGGGAGGAAATGTGTGATAGGAATGATGAGAAAAAACTAGTAGTAATAGTTTTGTAGTCTGCAATAGTGCAGGCTACTGTGCTGATGCCTTTAGGCAACAGATTCTAGAGATGTAGGCAGATCGGTTCATGTATGTTGTGTTTGTTTGTGTGTGTGTGTGTGTGTGTGTATACATCAGGTTCAGAACGTGGCCTCACAGGAAGTTTATGAGCAGCTATCATTCCACATGTTTAGACTCCTGCTCCATGAAATGCACTGATACCGGTAGAGTTCTAGATGCAACGTCACAATCTGGTTGGTCATGTCTAAAAATGGCACAGTATGTTGTTAGATAGGAAAGTCCCTGCATTGACAGAGGCTTGACTTTTAAACAGAGAACTTTATTTCTTCCATTTCAGCACCACACTCCAGCTCAGCCAAAAAGAACAGCGACAAAGCTTCCCACAGCTCCTTTTATAGTAGAAACATAGAAGACTGAGGGCAGAAAAAGACCTCATGGTCCATCTAGTCTTCCCTTATACAATTTTCTGTATTTTATCTTAGGATGGATATATGTTTATCCCAGGCATGTTTAAATTCAGTTACTGTGGATTTACCAACCACGTCTGCTGGAAGTTTGTTCCAAGGATCTACTACTCTTTCAGTAAAATAATATTTTCTCATGTTGCTTTTGATCTTTCCCCCAACTAACTTCAGATTGGGTCCCCTTGTTCTTGTGTTCACTTTCCTATTAAAAACACTTCCTTCCTGGACCTTATTTAACCCTTTAACATATTTAAATGTTTCGATCATGTCCCCCCCTTTTCCTTCTGTCCTCCAGACTATACAGATTGAGTTCCTTAAGTAGTTCCTGATACGTTTTATGCTTAAGACCTTCCACCATTCTTGTAGCCCGTCTTTGGACTCGTTCAATTTTGTCAATATCTTTTTGTAGGTCAGGTCTCCAGAACTGAATACAGTATTCCAAATGTGGTCTCACCAGCGCTCTATACAGCAGGATCATAATCTCCCTCTTCCTGCTTGTTATACCTCTAGCTATGCAGCCAAGCATCCTACTTGCTTTCCCTACTGCCTGACTGCACTGTTCACCCATTTCGAGACTGTCAGAAATCACTACTCCTAAATCCTTCTCTTCTGAAGTTTTTGTTAACACAGAACTGCCAATACAATACTCAGATTGAGGATTCCTCAGATTGAGGATAGTGGAGCTGTCAGACAGCCAACCAATCAGAATGCTTTACCTTCCCGTTCAAAGGCCTCTTGTGCTTAGCCAATCAGGCTTCAGCATCAGCCTTCCAGGTTGATCGTAATTCAATGACTTTGCATTTCTGGTGGGGTCATAAGTCAAGGACTTAACAGTTATTTGCAGGACTCCTTATCATTTTTGCCTGCTCCATCATATTGGGCACAAGAAGTACTATCATGTGAAACCCAGAAAGTGAGGTCTTTTTTGTGGTGGATCCTGACTTTAGGAACATCATTCCCCCATAGATTAGATTAGCCCCGAAGAATTGATGTCCAGACATCTTAAAATTGCCAAGGCTGAGAAACACTACTCTAAATGATTGAACATTTGATTTTGCGATGAGTCTGACCTCTGAAATTTCACTACAAACTTAATTCTCAAGAAAATGACTTCTATGCTTCAAATCAAAGTTTGTTTCGGGTTTTTTGCACTTTGCTGCAATACTTGATCTGCCTGTCTTTGTGCTAAGTGCAATCATCAGCATGTTTGAGTCAATTAAATATTTATTTTAAAAAGCCTGTTACAAACTTGTAAAATCTAACAGGGAATGGAGGAGTCACAGATCAGCCATTTTAGATGCATGCTGTCTGGGGAATTCTGGGAGTTGAAGTCCTCAACACATCTTGGTTTTAAGATGTTGAGAAACGTTGCTCAGATTGAACATTTTATTTTGTAGATGACTCTGATACTTTGAGATATTTGGTTGGTTGGTTGTTTATTTGTTTGGATTTCTATGCTGCTCTTTTCCATAGACTTACAAAACAAGAGTAAATATAAAATACAACAAATAATAAACCCAAATGTAAAATATGATTACAAACCCCAGGATTATTAAAAGCAGGCATCCACATTCATCCTATATATATATATATTGAAAGCCTCAAGTCATGTTTTGGATTCTGCATAATGGTTGATATCTGTCTTTTGTGACAATTAAAAATTCATTTTAAAAGTTTTAAAAGTTTGTAACAAACTATTCCACATTCTAGCAGAGAAGGGAGTCAGCCACTCTAGATGTGTGCTAGCTAGGGAATTCTAGGAGTTGAAGTTCTCCATATATCTAAAATTTCTTCAAATGTTCTTCCGGGCTGAAGGTCAGATTTTCATTTCCCCATTTGGATCTATTGGTTTCTTGACTACCGCACTAATCCCAGCGACCGATAAGGTCCCACAGAGTTGGCTTTCTCTGGGTCCCGTCGACTAAACAATGTTGTTTGGCAGGCCCCAGGGGAAGAGCCTTCTCTGTGGCGGCCCCGGCCCTCTGGAACCAACTCCACCCGGAGATTAGAACTGCCCCCACCTTCCCTGTCTTTCGTAAACTACTCAAGACTCACTTATACCGCCAGGCATGGGGGAGTTGAGACACCTTTCCTCCAGGCTTTTTTTATACTTTGTTTTATGTTTGGTATGAATGTGCTGTTTGGTTTTTTAAAATAATGATAGGGTTTTATATGTTTTTTAATATTAGATTTGTTCTACTACTATATTGTTTTTATTACTGTTGTGAGCCGCCCTGAGTCTTCGGAGAAGGGCGGCATACAAATTTAATAAATAATAAAAATAATAATAATAATAATTATTATTATTATTATTATTATTATTATCCACTGCTTATCCACTGGAACGTGCCGGAACTACCATTTACCAGTGGCAAAGAACTGGTGGGATCATAAGCCCAAAAAAGTGGTTGAAAATGAGCAAGCAAAACTACTGGGGGACTTCCGACTTCAGACTGACCGAATTCTGAAGCATAACATACCAGACATCCTGATTGTGGAGAAAAAGAAAGTATGGATCATCGACATCGCAATCCCAGGAGACAGCAGAATTGAGGAGAAGCAGCTAGAGAAAATAGTGAAATACGAAGATCTAAAAATCGAGCTGCAACGACTCTGGCAGTGAAAGTGGTCCCAGTGGTACTTGGCACGCTGGGCGCAGTACCAAAGGATCTCAGCGGACATTTGAAAACCATCGGAATTGACAAAATCTCCATCTGTCAATTGCAAAAGGCCGCTTTACTGGGATCGGCAAACATAATTCGCCGCTACATCACGCAGTCCTAGGTGCTTGGGAAGCGCCCGACTGGTGATGAAATACAAAATCCAGCATAGTGATCTCGTTTGCTGTGTTGTACTGACATAATAATAATAATAATTAAAATCTGTATGTTTTTAGAAATGTGTAACTCCTTTACTGCAAAATATGCTGAATTTGACAGCAGAATTTGCACACCAGATGTAACATTTTAGACCGTGTTATTTTTTGCAGGACTGCCACTCAAATAACACCTTATTCATCTCATATGAATGTTTATCCCAACATTGGTTTTATAGCTGCAGCTGCACACTGGAATAATCCATGAATAAGGTGGTCAGTTCACAAACTTTATAGATAGCTGGGTCCATTAATCGAATACCTTTCCAGACACTGAAGTTAAAGGAAGGAAAACATTCCATAATTGTACAAAATAAATAAATAAATGAAGACAGTAGGTTAACTGAAGTGGAGAAATAAGCTGTCAGAAGCAATCGCAATTCATTGCAGCTCTCTGAAGAGGGCTACATAGATCCGTATTTAGCCTGCGCAATTATTATCTCTGGAAGGAGTAGATAACATGGCCTCTTGTCCATCATATTACAATCTATATATGTATAAGGAAAAACCATTCACACCGTGATCACAAAATCTCCAGAACCTTAAAGCCTACAAACTTAAAATTTGGCACATATGTTCCTTTTGGTTTCTAACTGCTCACTAAGAAAGGATTTTTCAAAATGACCATCAAATCATTAGTATTGCTAATATTATTATTATTAACATGCTCTAATGCTAATTAGTTAGTCATTCTACTCCCCCTCCCCAGCTGAAAAGAACTCTGTTCCAACTGCCATTGGGTGTGGCCTGTCTGTGACTTATGCGGCCTGCAGGCTGGAAGTGTAGGCATTCTACTCCATGCTAAGGAGTTCAGTTTCGTAGTAAAGCGTGGGTATCCAGCTACTAGTGTTTAACATTTTAATTAAACTCCTTGAAGATAACATGCTACAGATTAAAGTTTCAGCCTCTAGCAATACAGTATTTTTATTTTCAAGGGCCCTGAATTGAAGTGGTAAGAGGCTGAAGCCGAGCTTTGTTGAAAAAACTGCCTGAGAAAAGAGATATGAATTGCCACAGCCTGGAACCTGAATTAAAAGGGAGTTCTGGACAATCATTCCTTATCTTTCAAGGCCTTCTGGAGGAATCTATGTCTTTTCCTGGATTGGCATGGTAGCAAGATGGTTCCAGGACAACACTGCACCGCAGACATTTGAGTTAATTGTAATGATGAAGTGGTTTGCAGTGCCTTGGGATGACATGGTCAAGTTCAAATTCTAGATATATTCATGTTGCCATCTTGGGCAAATATCTATGGAGTTTCTCAGTTATCTAGGTCTTGGTTGTCCCAAAGGCAACTGGACTTTCTTGGTTTTTTTTCCTTGAAAAAAGTTTCTCATCCAAAAAGTGTCTTCAGTTCTCTGTTCAATTCTTGAACTGAAGAAGCATTCTGTCTCGTGTAGAATCCAAATTGAATAGATCCATTTTATGAAATCCAAATCCAATTAAATGTCAATTACCCTAGGTTTTCCCCCTAAAAAGGCTCTTTGGAAATGACCTTCCTTCCTTCCTTCCTTCTCCTTTTTCTCCCTTTCTTTCTTTCTTCCTTTCTTTTTTCTTCCTTCCTTCCTTCCTTCCTTTCCTTCTTCCTTTCCTTCTTTCTTTCCTTCGTTCCTTCCTTCTTTCCTTCCTTCCTTCTTTCTTTCTTTCTTCCATTCTTTCTTTTTCTTTCTTCCATTCTTTCTTCCATTCTTTCTTTTTTTCTTCCTTCCTTCCTTCCTTTCCTTCTTCCTTTCCTTCTTTCTTTCCTTCGTTCCTTCCTTCTTTCCTTCCTTCTTTCTTTCTTTCTTCCATTCTTTCTTTCTTTCTTTCTTCCATTCTTTCTTCCATTCTTTCTTTTTTCTTCCTTCCTTCCTTCCTTTCTTCTTTCTTTCTTTCCTTCCTTCCTTCCTTTCCTTCTTTCTTTCCTTCCTTCCTTTCCTTCTTTCTTTCCTTCCTTTCTTCCTTCTTTCCTTCTTTCTTTACTTCTTCCTTCCTTTCTTTCTTTCTCCCTCTCCATATCTCTTTGAAGCACATTCAACTCAGAAAGAAGGGAGAATGGGGCTTTTTAGAAGGAGAATTTAGTGAAACATAAAAGTACAAGCATGCTGTACTAATACACATCACAGCTTTCCGTTTTGTTTGAAAGAAAGTTGAAATAAACATCGGAAACTTTAAAACTATTCATCTGTAATTATAAAATAAAAGTGCAAAGTCATGTAAACTTTAAGACACATTTAATTACTTTAAAGGTCAAATTACACTTGACTCCTGATTTTATTGGCAAGAATCTGTACTTTTCTTGGCAACAGCGCAGAAATAGCTTGCCAATGCCTTTTTTTCCAAGTTATATTTTCAACTTCCTAGTCTAGGCTACAGTAATGTGATCTCTTGGTGGTCTGTTATCCAATTATTAGCCAGATTTAATTATTCTTAGATTTTTTAATAGATTAGCTAGACTTTGTGATCTAGCCTGATGTAATTAAAAGAAAGATAAAGTAAGCAGACATCCAATCAACAAGGTGGCAACAGTTTGGAAAATTGTTTTTTTGTTATAAGAGCAAAGCTCAGAATAGAATAGAATAGAATAGAATAGAATAGAATAGAATTCTTCATTGGCCAAGTGTGATTGGACACCTAAGGAATTTGTCTTTGATTAATATGCTTTCAGTGTACATAAAAGAAAATATACATTTGTCAAGAATCATGAGGCACAACACTTAATGATTGTCATAGAGTTCAAATAAGCAATCAGGAAACAATATTAATAAACATTGTAAGAATACAAGCAACAAGTTATAGCCATACAGTTATAAGTGGGAGGAAATGAGTGATAGGAATGATGAGAAGACTAATAGTAATAGTAATACAGTCTTAGTGATTAGTTTGACAGTGTTGAGGGAATTATTTGTTTAGCTTAGTGATGGTGTTTGGGAGAAAACTGTTCTTGTGTCTAGTTGTCTTGGTGGTCTTGGATAAGAATCAAACCTATATTGCAAAAGATCACAAATAAAGGAATCAACTTGGACATAGCTTTCTGTCTCTATGCCTCTCTGTCTCTCTGTCTGTCTCTGTATCATCTCCTACTCTCTGTCTCCTAAACAATTTTATATTTGGTCAAAATTTGGCCTTTGCAGAAAATAATTCACATTTAAGTGGAAATTATCTGTGATGGGAAATTGAGTATGTATTTTTCCTTTGGAAACCTGTGATTATCCAGACATTCTAAGTTACCATGTTGCCTCTCTACGGATTAACTCTCAAATTACTGTCTTTTTAAGAGAGATGGTTTCATAGTGTTCTGCCGGCGTGTCTCAACCGCCCGTAATTACAGGGTAATTAGTCCAGAAAGACACACACCACACGATAGAAGGAAAACCCAAAAGTCTTTATCAACAGAAAAACAGAAACAGCTCCCTTTTTAAATGTCAAAGGGATTTTCTGGTACACACAAGGCACAGGTGAAATGCAATCCAATTGCTCACCCAATAACTGGGAAATTGAGTCCAATTCTAAAGTCCAGAAAGTCCACACACAATCTTGAACAGCAAAAAAACCATGATCTTGATGAAACAATGAATCAGATAAACTGCCATGAAGCTAAAACACCAGGCTGCACTTTTATCTGTAGCACTAATTACAGCAGCCCCATCCAACCACAGGTGGCCTCATTTTCTCTTGTAATAATCCTTCAGTTGTTGTCTCCTATGCATCACTCTACGCATGCGTGGATGCGTCATTGATTCTTGTTCAGAATCCAGGGATGATACAGATGACTGATCTCCTCCTGGGCTGTCTGCCAAACTCCCCTCTTCCCTGTCACTCACGCTTCCTTGGTCAGAGGAGACTTCGTCGGCAGATTCTACTGGGAGCAAAACAGGCCTGCGGCATGTGGATGTCTCCCCCACATCCACCTCCACATTCCTTGGGACAGGAGCTGGGCCAGAGCTAACCACAACACATAGTAAGGAAGTCACTTGCTTTGTAAGGCACTAAAACTGATAATTTATTGGAGACATCCAATTCTCATGCATTACTATAGTGATAGTCCTCCCTCTCTCCCTCATTTCCTTCCTTCCTTCCTTAATTCCTCCCTCCCTCCCTCCCTTCTTCCTTCCTAGTTAAACGATTCAATAGCACATTTAACTGGTTGCTAAAGTAACCCACTTGTGCTCACTTTGCACAATATGCTAAGCAATAAATGTGGGCTGCCTTCAGCCAACATGCCAAGATGTTAGCCAAACTTAGTGTGTGGTACAAGTACATCTGCCAGGTCTTTTGCTCATCTAATTAGGTGTGATATCCAAGTGCGATGTTATGTGCTCTCACCCAGCCATAACACAATGCAGAGCAGGCAACAGGACTTTCTCCAATTAAAATATTTTAGATGAGAGGACTGGGGGCGACTTGTGAGTTTGGATGATGCTGTCAAACCAGGCTAGTTAATGAGCTAATAATTTAACTCCTGCACCTAGGAACATCAAAAGCTGCTAGATGCTGAGTGGCGCATGAGTTGACTTGGTGTGAGTAGTGTACAAATAAATCCTCTGTAATTTCCCAACAGGTTTTTTGGGATGCTTTAACTGAGTTTCCTGAAGGGGACGACTAAACCCCTAAACTTCACCAGAAGAGCCCTTCACTCCTCCACTCAAAACAGAATACCCTACGAGACTAGAATTTCAATCCTGGGCCTAGAAAGCCTAGAACTAAGATGCCTTAAACAAGATCTAAGTATTGCCCACAAGATCATATGTTGTAATGTCCTGCCTGTCGGCGACTACTTCAGCTTCAACCACAACAACACAAGAGCACACAGCAGATTTAAACTTAATATTAACCGCTCCAAACTTGACTGTAAAAAATATGACTTCAGTAACCGAGTCAAAGTGTGGAACTCATTACTGGACTCCATAGTGTAATCTCCAAACCCCCAACACTTTAACCTTAGATTATCCATGGTTGACCTATCCAGATTCCTAAGAGGTCAGTAAGGGGCAAGTACAAGTGCACTAGAGTGCCTTCCGTCCCCTGTCCTATTGCTCTCCTATATCTCCTATACCTTTCTTCTATTCCTATATCTCTTCTTCTATTCTTTCATTGATATGTTCTATTCCTATAACTTCTCTTCTCTTCTTTCTTAGATATATTTTACTATGAGTATCTCCTCTATAACCTTCATCATGTATTTTACTATGTGTATACCCACTAAAAGCCTCATTGTGTATTGCACAAATTCAATCAATCAATAAAATAAATAAATAAACAACTTAAGAACGATCTAGTAAAAAGAGTTTTGATCCTACACTTTTCTTACAGTCACTGCATTGTGAAATGGGCGGCTAAGCAGCTGTATACATTGTTCAAAGACTTCCTTTTGTTAAAAAAGAAATAAATGCAAATCACTGACAAATTCCCCAGATACAGATTTTTTAAAATGCAAATTTCCCCCAATGTGATGTCTCTTTTTAAACTTCAAGACTGCTTTTTGCCTGTAACATATTTCTTTTTCTTCCCTCTCCCACTTGTTTTTGATCATCGAAAAATAAATGCTGATTGGTTTTGTTTGAAATCTAGATGGAGCAAAATCCAGAAAAATTCGTGACTGGGCACTATCAGTGATGAGTTCCTACCGATATGGTCAAGTACGCAGAACCGGTAGAAAATTTTTGAATTTTTTTTTCTTTTTTTTCCCTTCTGGGTATGTTTTTTTCTATGGCAGTAAATGAGGTTGAATGTGTACACATACCGTTTATATAGTAGATAATGTATATTTTTGTGTGCCTGTGTGTAATATGTATGTACACATATGGCATATATACATAGAATTAAATAGTATATTTTGGATGTTCAGTAATAGTAAATAGGGAAATTGTATCACTTTGAGGCGAGGAGAAGTACCCTAACCCTAACCCAAACCCTTGACGTGAGTGACATCAAATTGGCCACCTTTAAGCCAGTCACATGACCTTTAAGCCACCCCCGGTCACGTGATCACCAAGCCACTCCCCACCTGGTCACATGGCCAGCAAACCACACCCACAAAATAAGCCACGCCCACACTGTGGTAGTAAAAAGTTTTGCAGCCTTCCACTGGGTACTATTATATCTCTGTGCAAGCCATATGATGCACCCCAGCTGTAGACTTCAAATAAACCCCTCCATCAACATGGTATTGATGTAGCTCATGGTGAAATTTATTTTCAGAGGTGTGGTACCTGGAATTATTTTTAAAATCAGCGGGTCGATTTCATCATCCAGTACAAATGCTTGTTTCCCAAGAGTCAAAGATTATACATTTTCTACATTCTGTACGTAGGCCCTGTTGGCATCATTTTGCAATATTTTTTCCATCCTGCACCCCATCCTTAATTTGGCATATTTTTTGATACTTCGCTATTGTTATGTAGCAGAAGCATCCACAGGGGATCGTAGAATATCCTCTAATTCACAGCTAGGCACTGGTGCATGTTTAAAAAGCAATATACAGCCTCTACAATTAGTGATTCATTAACAGGGGATGGAAAAAATATAACAATGAAACAGTGTTAACAGGAATGTTTCTGTAATAAGCAATATCTTTGAAGAACCCTTGCCATTTAAAACAAGCTGGTATTAAAATCTGGAATTAAAAAAAACCAAACCCCGAAGCATCTTTTTTTAATTCATTGTTAGGATTACTGGGTGAATTTCAACTGTACTTCTGAAATGATGTAAATCAAGATCATGCAGAGGAAAACAAGTCTCTCCAAAACTAATCTGGTTTTAAGAATTCTTCCAGGTAAAAGTCTGTAGAGATTCTCAGCCATCCAAGTCATGGTTGTCCCAAAGGTGATTTTTCAACAGGCAACTGAACTTTCTTATTTTTTCTTGTAAAACAATTCTCTTCTCATCCATGAAGCTTCTTCAGTTCTGAGAGGATAGTGTGGGGTGGAAGGATTTATACTCCTTGTAGATAGCTGGTCATTAGAGGGTCCTTGAAGTACTTGGAGGTATAACCTGATTGACTGAGAATCTCTAGCTTTACAATTTGGGGTGAACACCCTTTGAATGGTGTGGGGGGTAGGAATTGATTTCCAGAGGGGGGGGAATTGTAGACTACAGGTACCAGGCGCACTACTCAGGTGACCTTGAGGACCCAGAAAAACCTCCAAGTGCTTCAACGACTCTCTAAAACAGTGGTTTTCAACCCCCAACCATAAGTCTATCACCAATTCTTCCAATAGAGCTTTAAGCTGATTGGCAGGAAGGTCAGAGGGACACCCCCACTGCAAACGCCTGATTGGTCGGATTGTAAAACTATGGTCTAAGGCGCCACAATAGAAGCTTTAGTTCTTAACACCATAGGAAATTTGTCTTTTCCCATGGTCTTAGGCAACCCCTGTGAAAGGGTCATTCGACTTCCAAAGAGGTCCCGATCCCTAGGTTCAGAACAATTGACTATCTTTTCACATGATTCTGACGAAAAAGATTTTATTATTATTATTATTATTATTATTATTATTATTATTATTATTATTATTATTATGTCAGTACAACACAGCAAACGAGATCACTATGCTGGATTTTGTATTTCATCACCAGTCGGGCGCTTCCCAAGCACCTAAGATTGTGTGATGTAGCGACGAATTATGTTTGCCGATCCCAGTAAAGCGGCCTTTTGCAATTGGCAGATGGAGATTGTGTCAATTCCGATGGTTTTCAAATGTCCGCTGAGATCCTTTCGTACTGCGCCCAGTGTGCCAAGTACCACTGGGACCACTTTCACTGGCTTATGCCAGAGTCGTTGCAGCTCGATTTTTAGATCTTCATATTTCACTCATTTCTCTAGTGGCTTCTCCTCAATTCTGCTGTCTCCTGGGATTGTGATGTCGATGATGATTATTATTGTTATTGTTGTTGTTGTTGTTATTATTATTATTATTATTATTATTATTATTATTATTATTATTAATTAGATTTGTATGCCGCCCCTCTCTGAAGACTCGGAGCAGCTCGCAACAACTAAACAGTACAAATCCAATGCTTAAAAACAATTTAAAACCCTTAATATGAAAAAGCAGTCATATGTAATCTTACCAATCTTTTAGTTAACAGTTTGAAATCAACAAAAGAACCGTTGTTAAAATGTTACATAATAGTAAATGAATTAACGAATGAAAATAAAGACTGAGAATAATACAAAAATAAATACAAATATAATTGTAATTTACTCAACAAGCACTTGAATATGAAAGAAATTCAAATATTTACATAGCACACTTAAAACCTGCTACCAATAGGCTATAGATAGAGTCAACAAGATGGTTAAATGTTTTCTATTTAAATATTCATATATAGATATGTATATACAGTGAAGGGCTACCAAAATTTTTGCTACCACACTGTGGATGTGGCTTATGCATTTTCTTTCAACATATTTCAGTGCAAATTGGGTGCTCTGGGGTGGAGCTCCATTTTCCCTACCCCACTGTGTCCCCCCCCCCAAATCTGGGCAGTAGCCCACCCCTGTGTGGTTATATGTATTTATGTATTTGTTGGACTTATTGTATGTTTGTATGTCATATATATACTGCTCAAAAAAATAAATAAAGGGAACACTAAAACAACAGAATATAACTCCAAGTCAATCAAACACCTGTGAAATCAAACTGTCCACTTAGGAAGCAACACTGATTGACAATCAATTTCAATTTGTTGTCAGCTCATTCAACTTTGTACAGAACAAAGTATTCAATGAGAATATTTCATTCATTCAGATCTAGGATGTATTATTTGAGTGTTCCCTTTATTTTGGGGGGCAGTGTATCTATCTGCCTGCCTGCCTGCCTGCCTGCCTGCCTGCCTGCCTGCCTGCCTGCCTGCCTGCCTGCCTGCCTGCCTGCCTGCCTATCTATCTATCTATCTATCTATCTATCTATCTATCAATCTATCTATCTATCTATCTATCTATCTATCTATCTATCTATCTATCTATCTATCTATCTATCTATCATGTTACATAATAGTAAATGAATGAACGAATGAAAATAAACTCCTCAGAGAGGGGTGGCATACAAATCTAATAAATAATAATAATAATAATAATAATAATTATTATTATTATTATTATTATTATTATTATTATCCATCCATCCATCCATCCATCCATCCATCCATCCATCCGTCCGTCTATCTATCATAAAGATTACTTTAAAAAAAATAATGGTGCTACCAATTTAACAAATGCAGTGATTCACTTAACAAATGTGGCAAGAAAAATTGCAAAATGGGGCAACACCCCCCCCCCCTTTTTAAAAAATGTTTAGTTTCTCACAATGTTGTGTTCTGTTGTGGTCATACATGGAGGACTACCTTTCTGTAGTTATTCATTTCTGCTTTGTACTGTATTATTTTCAGTCTACAGGGATGGGGGAAGCCACCCTTTGATTAGTTTTGCATGTTTGATGAAACTGGATGCCAAATGCACCTGCAGTTTCTCTGTCTTGGCAGGTTTCAAGATACACCTGTTTGGAGAAATGAGCTAGTCCAGATTTTGACACTAATGAGGCAGAGAAAGCCTGCAGCCAGCAGTGAGAAGGGGAAAAAATATTACCGGCTCCATCTCTTTTGGTTTTAATAAAATATGCTGCAGTAGCTCTCTGGTTTTATGTCGGTCCTTCCCGGTCATAAAGACAGGAAACCAATACCATGAGTAATAATAACACTACTTTTATTGTAAGGAGATAGCATAGCAATAGCATAGCACTTAGACTTATATACTGCTTCACAGAGCTTTAAAGCCAGGGGTGGGCTGCTACCCAGATGTGAGGGACCTCAGTGGGGTAGCAAAAATGGATCTCCACCCCAGAGCACCCAATTTGCATTGAAAGGTGTTGAAAGAAAATGCATAAGCCATGCCCACAGAGTGGTAGTCAAAATTTTGGTAGCCCTTCACTGTTTACATCCCTCTATAAGCGGTTTACAGAGAGTAAGCATACTGCCTCCAACAACCTGCCTGTCAAAGACTACTTCAGCTTCAACCACAACAACACAAGAGCCCGCAACAGATACAAGCTTAATATTAACCGCTCCAAACTTGACTGTAAAAAATACGACTTTAGTAATCGAGTTGCCGAAGCCTGGAATTGACTACCGGACTCTGTAGTATCATCCCCTAACCCCCAACATTTACCCTTAGACTATCCACGGTTGACCTCACCAAGTTCCTAAGAGGGGCGTACATATGTGCACCAGAGTGCAGAGTACAGAGAGGACAGAGAACAGAGAGGATTGGCGCCACACCCAGCCTTAAGCTTAAGTTTCAATTTCGATTCTCTGCACAGATTCAGAAGTGTTCAAGCTCCCATTGGCTGACTCAGTTGCTATGCCTATTCATTGGCTAACCTTGTTAACATGGATTTCCCAGTCATGAATATTATTTATTTATTTATTTATTTATTTATTTATTTATTTATTTATTTATTTATTTTGTCCAATACACAATACATATTGAAGAGTATAGACATGAAGTATTATATATAAAGAAAAGATATAAAAGTAGAGGAGAAGATATATGAAAGGAAGAAAAGATATATGATATATGAGATAAGGAGAGACAATTGGACAGGGGACGAAAGGCACACTAGTGCACTTATGTACGCCCCTTACTGACCTCTTAGGAACCTGGAGAGGTCAATCATGGAGAGTCTAAGGGAGAAATGTTGGGGGTTAGGGGTTGACACTACTGAGTCCGGTAATGAGTTCCACGCTTCGACAACTCGATTGCTAAAGTCATATTTTTTACAGTCAAGCTTGGAGCAATTAATATTAAGTTTGAATTTGTTGCGTGCTCTTGTGTTGTTGCGGTTGAAGCTGAAGTAGTCATTGACAGGCAGGACGTTGCAGCATATGATTTTGTGGGCAATACTTAGATTATGTTTGAGGCGTTGTAGTTCTAAGCTTTCTAGACCCATATTCTAACCTACTATGTCTATACACACACTCTCTCTCTCTCTCACACACACACACATACACAAACATTTATAAAGGAAAATAATGCTTTCTTCACAGACATGATTGTAAAAATGGGCCTGGGTCTTTTCCTAGCACCAGGTGTTCTGCAAGATAAAGTAGTTGGCAGGCAGCCTGTGGAGGGAAAGAAATGAGTGACCCACCTAGAAAAATTGACCAGTGAAATTATACAACCCTGCAGGCAAGCAGACAACAACAACAACAAAAAGCTCATCTCGACAATTAAGCAAGAAACCTAATTTATTTCCCCCCGAAGAGAATCCAGCTGATATTCCAACATCAGAAATCAAGGTGAGCCTGTTGGCCTTTGTGGAAGATGCTCTCTTGGCCTTGAGTCAGCATAGACGTTTCAAGATTGCAAACAGTTTGTAAAATGTCAGAGGCAGGAAGTTTCAATGCTGCTGACATGCCCCCGCTCCAATCTAAGTCTTGTGGATCAAGGGGGGGGGGAGAACGATTTCAGGTGAGTGGAAGCACCAAGTGGGAGGGGGAGGAAAAAAGTCTTCTACTCTCTCTGATAGCCTGTATCACTTTTGTTGTTGTTGTTGTTGTATCAAAATAATAATAATAATAATAATAATAATAATAATAATAATAATAATAATAATTTATTGGATTTGTATGCCGCCCCTCTCCGTAGACTTGGGGCGGCTAACAACAATAATAAACACAACATGTACAATCCAATAATAAAAAACAACTACAAACCCCTATTATAAAGCCAAACATACACACAAACATACCATGCATAACTTGTAATGGCTTAGGGGGAAGAACTATCTCAACTCCCCCATGCCTGGCAGTATAAATGAGTCTTGAGTAGTTTACAAAAGACAGGGAGGGTGGGGGCAGTTCTAATCTCCGGGGGGAGTTGGTTCCAGAGGGCCGGGGCCGCCACAGAGAAGGCTCTTCCCCTGGGGCCCGCCAAACGACATTGTTTAGTCGACGGGACCCGGAGAAGGCCAGTTGTAGAGAAGGTTTGTTTTCTATTCTACTGTAATAATAACAACAGAGTTGGGAGGGACCTTGGAGGTCTTCTAGTCCAACCCCCTGCTTAGGCAGGAAACCCTACATTACTTCAGACAGATGGTTATCCAACATCTTCTTGAAAACTCCCAGTGTTAGAGCATTCACAACCTCTGGAGGCAAGCTGTTCCACTGATTAATTGTTCTAACTGTCAGGAAATTTCTCCTTAATTCTAAGTTGCTTCTCTCCTTGTTCAGCTTCCGCCCATTGCTTCTTGTTCTACCCTCAGGTGATTTAAAGAATAGGTTGACTCCGTCTTTGTGGCAACCCCTGAGATATTGAAACACTGCCATCACGTCTCCCCTGGTCCTTCTCATCAAACTAGCCATGTCCAGTTCCTGCGATCGTAGTTCATATGTTTTAGCCTCTAGTCCCCTAATCATCTTTGTTGCTCTTCTCTCCACTTTTTCTAGAGTCTCAACATCCTTTTTGGAATATGGCAACCAAAACTGAGTGCAGTATTCCAAGTGTGGCCTTACCAAGGCCTTATAAAGTGGTATTAACACTTCATGTGATCTTGATTCTATCCATCTGTCAATGCAGCCTAGAACTGTGTTGGCTTTTTTGGCAGCTGCTGCTATTCTGTTCTGTTCTGATCATTCATTCATTCATTCATTCATTCATTCATTCATTCATTCATTCATTCATTTATTGGATTTATATGCCGCCCCTCTCCGTGGACTCAGGGCGGCTAACAACAGTGATAAAAACAGCATGTAACAATCCAATACTAAAACCACTAAAAAACCCTTATTATAAAACCAGACATACATACAGACATGCCATGCATAAATTGTAGAGGCCTAGGGGAAAGAATATCTCAGTTCCCCCATGCCTGATGGCAGAGGTGGGTTTTAAGGAGCTTACGAAAGGCGAGGAGGTTGGGGGCAATTCTGATCTCTGGGGGGAGTTGGTTCCAGAGGGCTGGGGCCGACACAGAGAAGGCTCTTCCCCTGGGTCCCGCCAAACGACATTGTTTAGTTGACGGGACCCGGAGAAGGCCCACTCTGTGGGACCTAATCGGTCGCTGGGATTCGTGCGGCAGAAGGCGGTCCCAGAGATAATCTGATCCGGTGCCATGAAGGGCTTTATAGGTCATAACCAACACTTTGAATTGTGACCGGAAACTGATCGGCAACCAATGCAGACTGCGGAGTATTGGTGTGACATGGGCATATTTAGGGAAGCCCATGATTGCTCTCGCAGCTGCATTCCATTCCATTCTTATTTCTCTTCTCATTTTCATTCTCATTCTCATTTCCTATCCTATCATATCCTATACTTTGTAACCAGACACTGAACACCAGCAGTTCTTAAATGTCCTCTGTCTTTCTCCATCAATACAATTTGGAGGACGTTTGACAGTTGTACTGGAAAATATTTATTTTACAGGTAGTCCATTTGATGAACGACCTCTCGAAGTTAGAACAGCACTGAAAAGAGTGTCCTTCGATCCATCCTTGCCTTTACCACTCCTCCCAGCCACATGATCACAATTTGGGTGCTTGGCAAGTGTCTTGAAAGATATTTCAAAGATTATGCTTAGAGGTTCTGCTAAGGCAGAGGAAAGCTTTTTTTTTTTTAAAAAAAGTAGGCACATAGTCCATCAGGTCCAATAGATAAAAGAGATGTTTTTAGGCTGCATAGTGCTTTTTCAACGTTATCTTCAATAAAATCAATTTGTGTTAGATCGTTGTAATTATTTGTGGTACAATCAGGAAAAGTTGGGCATGAGCTATTGCTGTTTACAAAGACTGAGCTGAAGAATGTGTTTAAAATGTTGGCTTTAGTGGTTTCATCATTACAGTTGTTAGGATTATGTCCAAACAGTTGGGTTGGCAATATATAAACAAGCCAACTATGTATGTTTGTATATATTAAGGTAATATAGCTTTAAATGTATTACTGAGTTCCAATTGGCTGTTGCAAGTTACCATGTTGTGGTTGAAGCTGAAGTAGCTGTTGATAGGTAGGACATTAAAGCAGATTATTTTATGAGCTATGCTTAAATTGTGCTGAAGGCAATATAGTTCTAAGTTTTCTAAGCCCAGGATTTCAAGTCTGGTTGCATAAGGTATTCTGTTGCGAGTAGAGGAGTGGAGGGCTCTTCTAGTAAGGTATCTCTGGACACTTTCTAATGTATTTATGTCCAATATGCAGTGTGGGTTCCAGATAGCTGAGCTGTATTCAAGGATTGGTCTGGCGAATGTTTTGTATGCTCTGGTTAGTAGTGTGATATTACCGGAGAAGAAGCTATGTAAGATTAGGTTAACAACTCTTGAAGCCTTTTTTGTGATGTTGTTTCAGTGGGCTTTGGCACTTGGGTCATTTGATATGACTATTCCAAGGTCTTTGACAGAGTGAGGGTCATCTGCAAGGTCCGATTCTTTTTGCCAATGTGCAGGACAGAGCATTTTCTCCACCACTTTTTACTTTAGAGAAATTGATGGACTTTCTGCTTTTAAAGGGCCGTTTGAATTCTTTCTGTGGATTTAATTAATGACGTGGCAGCTGGGAAAAGTGAGGTTAATTATATGGACGTTAATAACTCAATAAAATTGCAATGTAGTTACAGTTCAATTTGATAAACTAGTGGGTGGAGATTTTAAAGTTATTTTTCAATATCATAAACCGGTGTGCAGAATAACATGATAATATATAATAACTTGCGTTCTTTGCTGAATTAAAATAGGTACAGTACTTATGTTTTTCTTTCATGTATACAGAATAGCCAGTAGGTTATGCAAAAAATAGAAAGTTTATATAAAACTGTACTTGATTTATTTTATTTATTTATTTTATTTATTTATTTATTTATTTATTTATTTTATTTATTTATTTATTTATTTATTTATTTATTGATTGATTGATTGATTGATTGATTGATTGGATTTGTATGCTGCCCCTCTCCGTAGACTTGGGGCGGCTAACAACAGTGATAAAAAAACAGCATGTAACAATCCAATACTAAAACATTTTAAAAAAAAACACCTTATTATAAAACCAAACATACATATAAACATACCATGCATAAATTGTAAAGGCCTAGGGGGAAAGAATATCTCAGTTCCCCCATGCCTGACGGCAGAGGTGGGTTTTAAGAAGCTTACGAAAGGCGAGGAGGGGGGGCAATTCTAATCTCTGGGGGAAGTTGGTTCCAGAGGGCCGGGGCTGCCACAGAGAAGGCTCTTCCCCTGGGTTCCGCCAAACGACATTGTTTAGTTGACGGGACCCGGAGAAGGCCCACTATGTAGGACCTAACTGGTCGCTGGGATTCGTGCAGCAGAAGGCGGTCCCTGAGATAATCTGGTCTGGTGCCATGAAGGGCTTTATAGGTCATAACCAACACTTTGAATTGTATCACGGATGTCA